>NW_001813971.1:864419-883090 GCF_000149585.1 Histoplasma mississippiense | reverse complement strand
TGTATGTATGTATAGGTTTAACGTCCCGGAGAAAACACGGGCAGCGCCCGTGTTTCAGAAGCCTCCCGAAGGGCATGGAGACGTGCTACGCTGGAGAGATTTCTATGTACACAAAGAGAGAGAGAAAACAGAATCCAGGTGGCAACTCTTGAGAAGACTCAGCTCATTGCAAAGGATTTTTCTGAGCTGCGCATCCACTTCTGGCCCGACGTATGGCCATTCATGGTGGGGCTATAGTGTGGTTCCCTGAGGGGACCGCCGCTGCCGTGCCTGGAAGGCTTTATAGTGAGCAGAGAGGGATACCTCTCTCAGTTGATCAGAAAGCTGTCTGTGCTTCTAACATCAGAAGAAAGACAGACAAGATAAATAATGAAAGAAAGAGAGGGAAAGTGTGTGTTCTGAAATGAAAAGAATAAAAGAGAGAGGTGAAGGAAAGACTGTGTCATCTGCAACACCTTGTAGTCACGTGACCTGGCACAGACCCGGGGGAAAAGAGAGGAGAGAGCACTGAAGAAGGTTGTGACAGGAAAAGAGCAGAGAATGACAGAGAGAGCAAAGAAAAGAAGGAAGAAGAAGCATTTGAGCCGATAGAGACAAGGGCAGACGAGAGGAAAACAAAGCAGAGTACGCGTAGATACAATGCCGGCAGTCAAAACCATATCAGCTGAGTCAGACACGTAGACTGTACTGATTACACCACAGCTAATCAAAACAGATGAGCCAAGTTGTGCTATCTGTACTGTCTGCATAGACTGTGTTGTCCCTGGCAGTTGCACTAGCTACCGTGGGTGTACTCAGCAGGCCGGCCTCGTGGAACTGCTGCGGGGGTTGTCAGATGGTGTGCAGCCAGCCGGCTGCGTTACCTTGTGCAGTACTGTGTGTAGAACTGCGTGCAGTCCAGCAGTTCTACAAAGTCTGTAGGGGTCAGAGACCCTAGATAGGCAACAGCTGTCGCCCGGTTGTGTGGCCGTGCTGCTGGCCTCTTGGGCCAGTGAAGAAGGTGCCTCTGTGAGTGTCGACAGAGCATCAAATGTTCTGGGCTCTTGTTGTGTCCACAGACACAGGTGAGCCTCGCATCTGCATGCTGGAAACGCCTGTGGTACCAGGAGAAGTCCCCATGAGAGGAGCGGAGTGCAAGCCAGCGATGAAGGGCATGCCGTGGCATGGTGAGCTCCGGAGGGGCCTTCACTTGGTATTCCACAGTCGGCCTGCTGAAACTCCAGCCCCGGTACCAGTCAGAGAGCTTGCCACAGGCTCCACTCCACCACTTTCGCCTTGCCTCTTGGCTGAGCTGCTTGGCCACTGTGCGGACCCCACTGACTGTGGGTGTGGCCTCGAGTCCATAGGCTGGGGCTGCAGTGGATGAGACTGCCCGCTTAGCCAAGCGGTCTGCTTCCTCATTGCCCTCTATCCCCATATGCCCAGGAGCCCATTCAGGCCGACATTGTGCTGTCTGAGGAGCTCATGGCAGCGGTTGTAGGCCCAGTTTGAGGAGGCTGCTGCACTGCCCCGTATGCCCCAGATGACTGAGGTGTTGTCGAGGCAGAGCCAGATCTGAGGGTTGCTGCTGTCCTCTGTGACACAAGGTAGGAGCTTCACGGCGCACTCTAATGCCCGGCAGGCACCAACTGCCTCAGCGTCGAAGACATGTGACATAGGGCTCAGCGCAGCTGAGAAGCTGGCCAGCTGTTTATTTCCCTGATAGACTATGAAGCCATAGCCCACCTGTCTGCTGTTGTCAAGGCTCCGTTCTGATCCATCTGAGAAAACATATAGATCTGTTGAGGGTTGACTTCTCCACCATTCCTTGAATTCCTGAGCAGCACTCTTTTTGTCTACACCCTCTGTGGGGTCTGTCCCGCATCCCTCTGAGTAGTGTGGGATGGCAAGTGTGGGTCTATTGACTGCAGGTAGCAGCGCCCCCAACCGCTGGATCTTGGTCTTTGAGCGCTGCCGGGTTCCAGCCCCTCTTCCTCGTGTGATCATTGGAGGTGCTATCCGTGAAGCCAGTGGGTGCTTCTCATCCACCACCTGAAGCCTTGTCGCGAATCGCATTTTGGCCTCCTCCAGAGCTACCATTGCTGATGGGAGCCCAGCATCCCGGTATAGGGCAGCGATGGGCGTTGTACGGAAAACTGGGAGGACCCCTCTGGCTGCCATAGTAAGCACCTTCTCAACTGTCCCCACATGCCATCCCAGGCGGGAGCTAACCTCCCCACTCCTGCCCGTGTGCCTTGCTGGCTGCGTGCGGCCGCCGTACCAGGCCTCTGTGCCATAGAGCAGTGAGGGAACCACGCAGGTGGTGACCGCCTTCCGCAGAGCGTCTGCTGGGGGCCCGTCTCTGGTCTTTCCCAGACTCCGGATGTGCTGGGCCACGGCCCTTGCCTTCTTTGCCCGGGTGGAGACATGTGGTCTCCAGGTGAGCCTTCTGTCGAAGTGTACACCCAGCCAGCGAAGTGCTGGCTCCTGTCCAGCTGGGGCAGTAACAGGGTGAACAGTGAGGTCCTCAGACACAACTACTGCTGGTGCCTCATTGTGTCGCTTTCTTGTAAGATGGATCATCTCAAGTTTCTCTGGTGCGAAGGCCACCTTGTTTATCTTCCCCCACCTCAGAATACTCTGTATATCCTGTCTGAGAAGGGTGGCATTGTTGTCAAGTGAGTGGGTCGCCCGCCAGATGTTCAGATCATCCGCATAGCCAAAGCGCAACTCCGAGTTTTGCCACAGCAGCTCTGCCAGGTACAGAAGGAACAGTATTGGTGACAAAGGAGACCCCTGTGGCGTGCCACATTGCATCTGATGTGCTGCTGTGGTGGTCCCCTCCAGCCGGACCTGAGCTCTGCGTTCAGTGAGGAAACTGTCAATGAGCTGCAGCAGCTCGCGTGGCCACCCCTGCTGCGCCATCCGCTGAAGCAGCCGCCTGCGCAGCACAGCATCAAAGGCACCCTGCACATCCATTGTGACCATGGACACTTCCTTGTTTTGTGCGAAGGCTGCCTCCACCTCATGAGTGAAAGCAGCTACCAGGTCCATTGCAGATCGTCTGGGCAGCGCCCCTCCATGCTGTGGGCTGACTATGCCGTGAATGAGTGCCGTGTACGCCAGTCGCCTTGCAATGATGCGTTCCAGCCCTTTGGAGATTACTGAAAGCAGGGCAATGGGCCTCCAGGAGCGGACTGAGCTTCTATCCCTCTTACCCACCTTGGGTATCATTGCCACCTCTGCCAGTTTCCAGGCTCGTGGGAAGTGGCAGAGCCGGAGGCAGCAGTTGTATAGCTGCTGTATAAAGAGGGACACATGCTGCCAGCATGCTTTGAGCATCCGCACTGTGATTCCATCCGTGCCTGGGGAGGTGCTCTGTACCCGGATGCTGCAGATAGAGGTTATGATTATTATTTAATAAATCATCTCTTAAAGATTGAGCAATTAGAAACTGTGAAAGGTGATGACAATGTGAAGAGTGAATAGTAGAAGATAGTATATAGTATAATGAAAGATAATAGCAATAATAATTATAGTAGTAGTGTAATTGTAGCTAATCACTAAGAAGGAAAAGAAAGAGAAAGAAGATGTGCAAAATACATACATCTGTATATATATACATATAGAAATAGCAGTAGTGAGAGTATAATGGAAAGAGATAAGAATAAGCAAACATAATATAATAAGGAAATAATAAATGAGTGCATTATATTATATTGAATAAAAGTTTTAAATTTAACTGTCTCAATTCAAACTTCAATCTTAACTCTATATGCTTTGTATAAAGTAAAAGAAGATGCTTTGAATTTTCATATAACTGATAATTTGAATATAAATCATTTAAATCATTTCTAATCTTTATTAAATATGATTTAAAATAATCATGTTCAAGCTTTAGCTGCATTATTGTAGTAAAAAGTTTCTTTTTACATTTTATTAAACAAGCTTTTCATTTTGACTTAGTTTCAAACCTGGAATAATGTACACTCTTTTTTTATAAAAACCAGATATCTTGCCATTTTTGCAAACATGATTCTCTTATTTTTTTTTAATAAAAGTCTATATTACAATTCTTTAAAAGCAGACTTTTAATTCAGTTGTTTTTTTTGCAGCTTTATCAACCATTTCATTGCCATATATACTCATGTGAGCAGGCACTCAGTGAAGATGAATAGAACAATTGAATGAGATTTTTCTTTGAATATTTTGAAGATTTTTCAAAATCAGCTCTAGCATTGACTGTTCACTGTTGATTTTATTACTTTGAAGTTTTTTAAGATCAGTTTGACTATGGCGTACGCCGTTCAATTGGTAGGATAATTCATGTCTGAGTTTCTCTAATCGAGAAGGGTGGGCGAACGCCCCTATATATATACGTAGTCATCCCGTCAGCGATCCAATCCAGAGGAAGGAGCGATCGCAGCATACGGGAAGAATAGGAGGAATAATAATGCATGGGCGGAAGGAGCAGGGCGGAAGGGAGACTAGGGGCGGAACGCCACATTGACTATCAGAAAATATTCAAATATGCTCAAATCTTTTCCATTATTCAATCTTCATCTCAATCAATTTGAAAGCTTCTGAAATTGCAAATAATTCAGCATTAAAAACTTCTGACTCTTTTCCAATTTGTCAATAATTAAGAATATAGTTTTTATCATTTTCTGAATATGCTATTCCAGCTCCAAGATTGCCTGTTTTTTCACATTTTGAATCATCAGTGTATATAAGAATTGCTTTGTTTCTCATTTATTTTCGAAGATTTAGATGTTGTTCAATCTGAACTTCTTTTAAAAGTTGACTAATATTTAAATAAATAAGACTGACAAAATCTTTTTTTTAAGAAGAGAGATTTTCAAAGACCACTTTCTCCATATTTAAATTAAAGAAACTGTTTTTAATCATAGAGCAAATTCTAAATAACTGAGATGATATCTTCTTCCTTTATACAGATGTTGAATTATCAGATGAATTTATTTCATTTCAATCAAAATAAGACTCTCAATTCAGATTTACTTTAGTTGATTCATTTGAAAAAAAATTTGAGACTCTTTTTTTAATTGAATAATTGAAATATAACTTCATAATTCTGAGAGTATAATTCATACAGATTTTATTAAATCTCACTTATGATAGTGGTAAAGAGGCTTCAATCTCTATGGCTTTAATTGAAAAGATTTTAAATACCTTCAATATTTTTCTTAAAGCTGAATTTTAAAGCTTTTGAAATCTCTCTTCAAAACTCTTTTGATTTTTCCATCATACTTGAATTGCAAAGTCTGAAACAGAGGTTATACAAGCAATATATATGTAATAGGCGTAACGAAAGTATCTATATTAGGAAATAGCTATGTGGCGATAGAAGGGCACAGAACACATCAGAATCAATCATGATGAATGTAATGTGATGACAACATTATCTATATAATGCTCACTGATATTTGTAGATCTTAGGAGATCAGCGATTAACTTTGAACAATAGAGATTGCTATCTTTTTAATATCCTTTGTGCGTACTTCACACTACTCTTGTAATTACTCTTATAGCCCATCTCTTACAGCAGATGGGTTAATCAAACTGCTTGAAATGTTGAAATATATAGTTATATTGAAAGGAGATTATTAAGATGAAAAGATAGAGGGGATAAAATGAGTGGAATTCTTTGCTGATTTTTTCATTATTGCACTTTTTCCAGCTGTTTATGTATTTATACTTGTTTGAAGGGCAAATTTTGTATGTAGCATTGTGTACAGTTACTCTGATGAGTGGGGGTGTGAGACCTGCAGGTCTTGGCTTATTAATCCTTCCATCATATAACTTCCCACTTAGCTAGCAATCTTCAATCAAGCAAGCTTTACACCTTCCACAGTATGGAGGTAGCATCAGTCTGAAACGATGGCCTGCAATGCAGCCGTGAAATTATTGTTTTTGGGATGAATTCAGCTGGGCTGGATGCCGGTAGCATCGCAACTCAGTCTTCATTCGACGTTCCTAGCTACGTCCAAATGGGGGATTTCAAAATCCCAGAACCAAGATATTGAGAATCTTGTATGTGCTGTACAGTACATCCAAGTGCCTGGGCGACCCACTGGGTTTTGCTTATATGCTTGGTTTTTCACCCCATATGATTGACGCATTCATGAACAGCAATCTTCCACGACTCTAATATTGAAGTTGTCTAAGTAAGGATATTGTCTTTGAATATACCTCTCAAATATATACGCCGTCACATTGATTGAGAAGGAGAAGAAACCGGCAAGGATTTGAAGGCGCCGTCATTCCAAGGAGCAGCATCACGTGGCCCGCACCACGACCCAACGTCGACCCTCCAGGGCTAGCATCCACAACTCCTCCTCCTCCTCATGCAAGTGTGTGGCCCACCGCTGGATCCCAAACATTCGCTTTGCTTACCTGTCTAAGCCCTGTTTTGCAATCCAGACCATCTGCTTCATGGAATAACCGTTTTCCATCTGCCTTCGCAAGACACTGCCGTGCGAATTAACTGGGTTCGAGAGGGTGGAGCGCGGAGTAACCTTAACTAATCGGTGTACTTAAGTTGTGTGTTATTTATGTGGGTGCACCCGAGCTTGATATTCTCCCAAAGAACATTGTCTCTTGAATCCCATTGCCAGGATAAAATAATTGTACCCCTTTGTTTACATTGCCTTGTCGATTCCCAAATCCGTTTCATTGTATTGTCGGATATCACTGATTTTCTGCTCCAAAGCCTAGCCAATTCCCGAGAGAGAGCTCGTGCATAAATACTAGTATCATTGATATTTCTTCCCTCCTCCTCCTCCACCCACCAGCCTTCTATATCTTAAATGGCCTGCCGACGGAGCTGCTAGTATCCCACGATCAACTGTTCAGGCGGTTCCTCACAGTCTGACATATATATCTGCGGGATCAACCCGTTATCAAGTCTGTCCCAGTTCCGACGGCTTCACTTTTCTTTTCCGAACCCATCTATCTCACCGCCTCAAATTCCAACCCCCCACCACCAGCACTTCGCTCCTCTATCTTGGAAACCTCACGCACATACACATACATGCAGGCATACATACATCCATTTATACATACATAAATCTATCTCATCCATAGCTCCAAGCCACAAATCATGCCGTGCTTCAAGGGCCTCGCGGTTAGCATTCACACGCCCAACGGGCCCCTGCCGGAGTACTCTGTCCAACGGCAATCCCGCGCCTCTCGAATCGCCTGCTATATCCCCGTGCCGCCAGCGAAAGTCCCAGATCCCGCAACAGGTAAATCCGAGCAATCCACATTCGCCATCTCCATCACCCTACTCACCCCTGGCCAGAGCGTGCCATACTCCACCCCAAAACCCACTCCTGAAAACCCGCACCCAAAAGCAAAAGTTGTGGGCAGTTTCCCCCGGGCCACAAACTCCATCGGGCCGTATCAGCCATTGACTACTTCTCCGAACGAAACTATTGCGGCGTATATATACTTTGACGGCCGGCAGAAGGAAGAGGTGGCTACGCTATTGCGGCGTGGGGAGGAGACATGGGTGAACTCGAGATGGGTTAGTATTCCGGAGTCGAAGGGTGGTGGGCTTGCGGAGCGGGAGTTTCTGTTTCAGGAGGTTGGGCTGGAGAGATGGCTGAATGGGTTAGATTTGGAAGGGAAGGAGAGGGATACCGCAGCGAAGATTGAGAGGAGGAGACAGAAGATGGAACGGAGGCGTAAGAAACGAGAGTTGGCCAGCCGACAACTCCGGGAGAAAGGGGATCAAGCTGGCTCTGGAGAAACGATGATGATGGATATGGATGAGAGAAAATCCAGATCTGGACAGAGTGTGTTGCGCTACGGGGATGATGCACAGTCCCCTCTTGAGAATTTGTCAGATGTTGAGTATTCCTCTGAGTCTGAGGATGACGATCCCATACCAGAAGCAGCGGGCCAGATTAAAGTAGCCCTGTTCAGGGTGTTGGCGTCCGGAGAAGTCAAGCGGGGTGAATATTCGCCTCAGTTCGATGCCCAGGATGACGATGACGAAAATCAAGCGCAAGGCTTGAACGGGAAAGGCGGTGATGATAGGGACGTCGATCATACTATCAGTTTTGCGAAGCCGAAGTCCTTAGATCCCAAAACCATCAGCACACAGACTGTTACAGGAATTGATGGACCAGACAGGCCGTATGCAATATTTACGTTTATGTATCGAGGAGAGCGTAAGTTTTTGGACTTCATTTATTTATCTATGTCCTTTTGCTCTAGGTATACTTTTAATGATTCTTAAGTATGGCTAACGTGAAATTCTCTTTCTAAAGGCCAATTGCAAAAGATGGGCATTCTCGATACCAAATCGCGGGATGGGACTAACAAAGCCTCATCTGCAAAGCGTATTTCATTGCAAACCGACCTTGCGAGCCTCGCAGCGCTCAAATCTAGTGATGTTACGGGTCTCGTGAAGTTTAGGGATCATAATAATATTGATCACGGGCCAGGGAAGTCGAGAAAGAAGCCTAGGAGAGGTAGTGAAAGTGGCATGGACGACAGCGATTATGATGATGACGATAATGGACCGTCGTCTATACTGCACAAAGCTGAGGAGGAAGGAGATAAGGACGTTAGTCCTTCACTACTTTCAGCGGATGATATTCGGCGACAGGGCGAGCTTGCGGAGGGAGTGAGGCAAATAAAGGTGAGCTTACTCATACTCGTATTTACTTGTTATGCCAATATTGTATTGGCCCGTTCCTTTAGGAATACCTGGGCTTTAGTTTATGATATATACAATATTATGCAAGATATCATGCTTACCACCCACATCTCTACTACCAGTTAAAACGACAACACTCTGCCGAACCCATTACGCAAGCTGGAAACGCGACCTCGAGAACTTCCAAATCAAACACGCCAGCATCAATATCCACTCCACCAGCCACCACCACCACTGCCACCACCGCTACCATTACCACAACAGCGACGATGACATCAACTAGCACGACTGCCGTAATAACCGCTACCACCCCTCCGCATCAGGGGATCGCCGGTGGTTCTTCATCTCGAGAACCACCACAAACCCAAATGAGCAGCCAAAGCTCCGTGCTGGAGAGCGAAGCGGAGTTCATGGGCAGTCCTATGAAGAAGCATCGGGCTAGCGTGTTGGGCGCTGACGACAATGTTTTTAACATTAAACGGCTGGATGGGTCGGGGTTAGCCACCAATATCCAAGAGATTATGGGGTCAGGTTCAATTTCAGACACTATTTCCGGCGGAAGCGGTGTCAGTAGTGATATTTATGCTAGTACAGGGACCAGTACGGCTACGGGTACTGGTGCTGATACCAGTGCTGGCCTGGGTTCTAGCATGACACCCAGAAGCAATCTGAATATCGAACAGAAGCCGCCACAAACCGGACACGGGGAGCTGGAGGAGGATCTATAGGGGAAGTTGGAGGTTGGGTAATTTTCTTTGGACTTGGTGGAGTGCTTTTTTGTTTTCTTTACTTTATGTGCGATTTCCGTTACTATGGATGCACATCTCTTTTCTTTTCTGATTTCCCCCTCCTCTCTTTCCGTCTTTTGTGGAATGCAGGATTGGTTTAGATGTTTCGGAAATTTGAATGAGTGAGCGGGGTGACCGATACGATATCGTTTTGGTTTGGAATTTGGCGGAGTGAAGACTTATCTAGGAAGCCAGACGGTGATAATATGATACTCAGAAATTTGTGCTGGGAACTTATTCTCTAGCCAGATATTTAATAACATGAGAGTCAAAAATAGGCCTCCCCCATCCCTATCTACTTGTATTTGCCAAATTGAACTGTATGGAACTGATACGTTAAGTTTCGACGTGGACGAGAACAGGAAAATCCTTCCATCCGGCCATTTTGCTGATTGATGATCGCCGCATGCAATCTGGCTGTTAGTTATATGCGCTTCCGTTCCGACACTGAGCCCCCCTTTGCGAGGAAGTATTTCCCGAAATTGGGCTTTAAATCGACATCTCCGTCACGATCTGGGCCGCAATTGAACTCGCAGAACTCACATGAACATAGCGGGATCATCAAAGGACACATAATCAAACAGACTGTAGAACGTAACAGTTCGACCATGATCACAAGGCGTATCCACTATCCATATCATAGGCAATGAAGAAACAAGCAAGGTATAAGAAGAGAATAAATCTATATGTTGGTACCTAGGAAAGGTGGACCTTTGGGATGGTCGGGTACTCTTATATGTGACATGGGCATGTGAATTGTTCATGTTAAAACGAATAAATAAATGTTATTTGACTCCTAGTTGTCGCGTATTTAGAAAGTAGTTAAATATGGAACCGTTACATAGCTTGACTCCAGAGTTTTTCAGATTTCAACCGAAAACCAACCTACCAACTCAATTTCCTTCTCGTAAATAATGAGATATCGAAATCTTTTTAGTCTCACGAAAAAATACAGCTAATGCGCACAACATGTCCCTCACCCGCTCCACCGCACCCCTTGTCTGGATTGACTGCGAGGTTCGACCCCCAGACAGCTGCTCCATCTCCGAATCGATGGCATAGCTGTACATTTCTACCCAGCTTCCAAAACAACAAAAACGATATGATCTTCTAATAGCTAACCACTATTCCCCCCCCCCCCCCCCCGGGGATGAAAAGATGACAGGTCTCAACCCTCGCACAGACAAAATCCTCCAGATATGCTGCTTCATCACCGACGCGGATCTCAACCTTCTCGAACCCACCGGTTTCGAAGCCGTAATCCACCACCCCGAGTCCGTCCTCGATAACATGAATGACTGGTGCATCAAGACGCATGGTCAATCGGGGCTAACGGCCGCCGTGTCCGCGTCGACCACTACCCCAACGGCCGCCGCAGAGGGTCTCCTTGCCTATATCAAGAAGCACGTCCCGCGGGAAAGGACAGGGCTGCTTGCGGGAAATAGTGTCCATGCGGACAAGGAGTTTTTGGCCTGCAAGCCATATTCAATGATCCTGGAGTGGCTACATTATCGGCTGCTCGATGTAAGTTGTTTTAAAGAGGCGGTCATGCGGTGGGGGGATGAGATGATGCTAAGAGACGCTCCCAAGAAGGTGTGTGTACATCTGGCTAGGGAGGACATTCTGGAAAGTATAGAGGAGATGAGGTATTATCGACGGGTATTGTTTGGGAAGAAGTGATGAGTCCCCATATTTATTTATAACTTATATGCACTCTGCGAGGGTTGGGAGGGAGTAGTAGGTGGTGACGGATGAGATTCCGAAATCGACACGAGGATTTCTCATGGATTTATTATTTGCGGATTTATGCTACGAAGCTCTATCGACTCAATATAGTAGTTGTAATTTGTCCCTACAATTGCAGCAATCGTCTCTTTTTGCTTTTAGGCGGACGAGACACGGGGAGAGGGTTTGGCAATAGCTGGCGGCCAATAGATAATATGGCTATTATATCAGTATGGCTATGCTGTCGACTGGGGATTAGAGCAGCTTTTCGTGTCCCAAATACAATTGAATTCATATAATAATTTCAATAATTTCAAGGCATTTCATTGTAACAGCTTTGTTGGTGATGGTGGGGCATTGTTGTTTCATGATGACGCAACTTGCTGCCCCCCGCCAAAAAAAATTGTAACAAAACAATCCATTCTCAAACATCAACAAGCTCTCAACTGCCCAAAGCCCTGTTCATCCAATAGCGAAAGGTGCAGCAGACACCGTGGGTCAGGCCGTTTACCCTTTGCGTTAGAGATATATCACCCATTAGTTATTCCATCTTTTACACATCTCATTGCTGAAACAGTGATCG
This sequence comes from Histoplasma mississippiense, assembly GCF_000149585.1. Taxonomy (NCBI): domain Eukaryota; kingdom Fungi; phylum Ascomycota; class Eurotiomycetes; order Onygenales; family Ajellomycetaceae; genus Histoplasma; species Histoplasma mississippiense. The sequence goes on along the minus strand of NW_001813971.1, from coordinate 871,329 downwards.
CGTTTGTCTCCAAAACATACACCCCTTCCAGCTCCCCGAACAGCGAAATCACCCAATATGAGCGTCAAAACCGTGTCAATTACTCCATTCCAGGACCAGAAGGCCGGAACGTCAGTACATCCTCTCAAAAGGCAAGTAGTCATTCTCGGCCGCTAATATATTCCAATATCTAGGTCTGGGCTTCGCAAGAGAGTCACTGTCTTCCAGCAGCTACATTATTCTGAATCCTTTATCACAAGCATTCTTCTATCCATTCCGGAAGGTGCTGAAGGCTCTTTTTTGGTAATTGGCGGCGATGGGAGGTACTACAACCCGGAAGTCGTGCAATTGATTGCCAAAATCGGAGCTGCATATGGCGTCAAAAAGTTGCTGGTAGGCCACAATGGAATCCTGAGCACACCAGCTGCTAGCCATGTTATTAGAAAGAGAAAGGCCACAGGGGGTATTCTGCTTACTGCAAGCCATAACCCAGGCGGTACGTGTTTAAATGTCGCTAATCCTCCATGATGTCCACCTAGCTGGGGTCACCAAACTGTATAAAGAGACCTCATATGTCTAATATGCGTGTTCAATAGGACCAAATGCGGATTTCGGTATCAAATATAATCTTTCCAACGGTGCTCCGGCTCCCGAGTCAGTGACAAACAAGATATATGAAACCTCGAAGAGTCTCACATCATACAAGATCGCTGAAATACCCGACATCGATCTCACGCAGATCGGGACCAAGACATACGGATCTCTGGAGGTGGAAATCATCCATTCCACAACAGACTACGTGGATATGCTTAAAGACATCTTCGATTTTGATCTTATTAAATCTCTGTTTAAAACGCATCCAGATTTCAAAGTGCTCTTCGATGCATTGCATGGTGTTACTGGGCCGTATGGAAAGGCGATTTTCTTAGATGAATTGGGACTGCCAGCTTCGAGTGTGCAAAATTGCGTTCCCTCTCCAGACTTTGGTGGCGGACATCCAGACCCAAATCTGACATATGCACATTCCCTGGTGGAAACCGTCGACAAAAATGACATTCAATTCGGCGCGGCGAGTGATGGAGACGGAGACCGCAACATGATATACGGGGCCAAAACTTTCGTCTCGCCAGGAGACAGCTTGGCTATCATCGCCCACCATGCAAATTTGATTCCCTATTTCAGGAAACAGGGTGTGTATGGTCTAGCCCGCTCAATGCCAACTTCAGGCGCCGTCGATCTCGTCGCCAAAGCGCAAAACCTGCAATGTTACGAAGTTCCCACCGGCTGGAAGTTCTTCTGCGCCCTCTTCGACACGAAGAAAATGTCAATCTGTGGCGAGGAGAGCTTTGGGACAGGTAGCAACCATATCCGCGAAAAGGACGGACTCTGGGCCATTGTCGCCTGGCTCAACATCATCGCTGGCGTCGCCAAAACCCACCCAGAAAAGCCCGTGAGCATCGCCACGATCCAGTACGACTTCTGGAAAGAATACGGCCGCACCTTCTTCACGCGCTACGACTATGAAAATGTCGATTCCGATGGGGCTAGCAGGGTCATCGCCAATCTCAAAGAGCTTATCACGACCAAGAAGGATACTTTCGTTGGCTCCAGCGTTTCGGGCCGCAAGGTCGTCGAGGCCGATGACTTTTCCTACACCGATCTAGACGGCACTGTGAGCAAGAACCAGGGCATTTACGTCAAGTTTGACGACGGGAGTCGTATCGTGGTACGGCTTTCGGGGACGGGTAGCAGTGGGGCGACGATTAGGTTGTACATCGAACGCCACGAGCGGGATGAGAAGGAGTTTGGGAAGAACGCGCAGGAGTATTTGAAGGGAAATATTGAGCTGGCGGTGCAGTTGTTGAAGCTGAAGGAATTTATTGGACGAGAGGAGCCGGATGTTAAGACCTAAGCAAGGAAAAAACTTGGGGGGTAGTGGACGGCCAGGGGTGAGAGATTGAGTCATGCAAGTGTGAGCTTGCCTCAGAATCAAGAATTTGCTCTTGCAATGCTTGGCCTGATCCTGGCGGGAGCTGTGATTAATATATAACCTATCATTGTTCGTACTACAAAATGACAAAATGAGCTTTTGCAAAAGTTTCCACGAAAGTGTATATGTACTTATTGAGTTCTTCGTTTTTCCTTCGATTTTACAAGGTGACAAAAATGAATAAGTGAATAAATTTAGTTGTATCTAGTCAGCAGCCCTCTGCTTTCACACTTCCTTCCTATTGTTTTTGTTTTGTTTTGTTTTGTTTACATCGCACTTGTCTTCTGCTTAAAGGGGCGAAAGAGAGGGCGCTTTGCAGCCCTATCTTGATATTCATATTTTTTCCACATCAATTAGCAACGGAAAAAGCCCGACGTGTACAAGTAAACCCGAAGATATGAAGAAAGGACAAGGGAAGAAAGATATTATTTGCTATTTTGCACCGGCCTATGAGCGAAAAACTCTGGGAAAAAATGTAGAATTAACCCTAAGCTCTCACATCACAGGTGAGGATGATACGTAATAATGGATCCATAGAACAGAACAAAGAGGGCCCTATAAAGAACCAAAGCTTCCTCCTTGCCCCAGCTTATTTCCCCCCTTTCATCTACATGCCTATCTCCCTCTGTTTTGCATCCCACCACTCCCTCCACCCCACAACCTTCCCATTCCTCCTCGCCTCCTCCGCCGCAAACACAGTCGCATGGCTCCTCAACGCCTCATCAAACGTACACCCAATAATCTCCCTCTGCGCCTTCCCGACCTCCCACCCCAAACTGTCCACCGCTTCCACAGCCTTCACAAACGCCCTCGTAAGCCCATAATCCCCGCCACCATGCGCCTCCGTCTCCTCAGGAGGCACCTCAGGGACTGTAACGACGGTGGTCTCCCCGCTGCCGAAATCGTAGCTGGTTATGGTTTTGCCGTCATAGCTCAACTCGCCGAGGGTGCCGTAGACGCGTCCACGCCGCTCGCATTGCGATTCTGTCGTCGAAATCATGTGGAGGGTAGCGGTCTTGGCACCACGACCGTGCAGGCGTGCATTCATATCCATGCCGCCAGTACTGCTGGCGGTGGTCTCGGGCAGCGGATCATCGACCCAGGAAAGGGTGACAACTTGGTCCTCAAGGACATTGTTGTCGGCTTCATATACACAGCGGCCGAACCAAGGGCGTGCGGCGACGGTAGTGTCCGGCGTCGTGGCCTTGTCGTAGTCTTCTGCGAGGGTTTTCAGGAGCAACGACTCCGCTGCGGCCATGCCATATGTCTTGAACGTATCTTCGATATCTGGGCAGACAATTTTAATGGGCCAGCCAGTACGTCCCTTGGAGAGGAAGCGGTCTTTGTAGATCTTGAGGGCGCTGTAGATGCAGTCTTTCTCTGCGGGACAGGAGAGGCAATTTGTTGCGTTGCCGGCGGCGACGGGTTTGCGCGATTGGCGGAATTGGGTGAGAGAGCCCAAGGAAGTGATTGATTGTGGGGAGTGGTATGGGTAATCATAAGTCGCTCCCGGGGGTGGGTAGCAAAGGAGCCAGAGGATAAAGTCGATGTCGTGGGAACATTTTTGTGAGTAAGCTCCCCGTCGCCATTGGCGGCTTCGCGGCCGCCCAGCTACCCCCGTACGAAGCTGTGGGAGAAATGATACCAACCAACCGGCTCTGTGTGTTCCAAAGACAAGACGTCGCCCACAACCCTATCTTCCAGCAGTAACTTGCGCAGAATCGTGTTGTGTGGGCTATATCGTAAGACATGGCCTATGGAGAAGATTCTAGACTCGAGACATTTGTTCTCCTTAAGTGCGCGGGAGATGGCTAGACAGTCCTGCAGAGATGTAGCCAGGGGCTTTTCGCAGAGCATGTGCAGGTTCAGAGGCGCAATAGCGAGCAGGATCTCCACATGCATTTCGTCCAGGGTGCAGATGAACACCCCATCCACACCCGTGGCCTGCTCCCCGTCCCCGCTACACACGGTCTCCCGCCGTGATTTCTCCCACTGCAGCCATTCTTTCCAGTCCGCAAACTCCTGACCTTCCACTGGTGAACCGCTACCCCAGATATAGCGCTTCCCAAACTCCCTGCGCTTAAAGGCAACCACATCGGCTACCGCATGGATGACACCGTTGGTTGCGTTGGTGACAGCTTGAGCGTAGGCGTGTCCTCGAGACCCGGCTCCAATTACTAGGAATTTGGGCGACCTTGCCGTGGGGTTTTTGGATGTAGCCATGGCAGGTGGTTGATGGGCGAAGAATTATAGGCAAGAGTGAAATGGCGCGCGAGGTTGGAAGGCTAGATATCTAACTACTAATATAAGACCTTTTGAGCGGAGGTTACCCCTGTGAGGAGTGATTAACGAGCAGTGAGTGAAGAAGGAGTTAGCGAATGACCCTCAAGGCAGCAACCAGTATTTTTCTTTTATTTTCAAACGAAATGGGGGACCTGTGGCCATGGCCCTCTCACAAACATGCAATCCCTCAGTTTGCGGGGTAAGTGATGTAAGTGATTGAGGGAGCGATCAGCGCCGCCTGAAGTTGAACTAATGCCAGCGCAAGCAACACTATTGCCGCCATTCTTATTTGCCCACTGTAGCAGCGAGTTAAGCGGAGATCGTATCGACGGATGTCACCCTGTTAGAAATGTGGAGGTTCAGTTCAGCCTTGGAATTTCTTTCTGGATGCGATGCAGGTCAAGATGCTGAGGTAAGCCAGGCAGCTAACTAATCGCCGTGGTGTGATTGGAAGACATATCCAGCCAATGATAGTTGTCCTCTGCCAAGGTACGGAGTATAAATAGCACAAACGTATTGATCGGCCCGACCTAAGCGCTCATACAGATTGACGCCAACAAACACCATCAGCGGCATTTGGCAGTGGACAGCGCGTAAAGGAGATCGATAATGCAGAGAGCTATCACTACGATCTGCTTTGCATTTTGCTATGGTTTCCCCGGAGCTAAAAGGAGCTGCAAAGTTAAAAATATGGGCGGATGATCGACCGATCAACCCACGTTTTTTCCAAGCTTGCTCTGCCGAGTTTGGAGAATGGGGAAAAACATAACAGGACCCTCCTTTTGGCGTTATGAATCCAGCACTATGCGCAGATATGGATGCGGAATGTGGAAGTATAGATGAGAGTAATGAAACAGAACAGTAGAACAAAGTTGAGAGTCTATGTAGGGTATAATGGTATGGATCTAATGAATTGAAGATTTGCAAAACTTCTAGAAGAATATGTGCGCGATGTAAGTTAAATAGAGAGACAGTAATAGTAACATCGTCAGTAATGCAATAATAGTACAAGAAGAGGAAGAAGAGGTAGCATTACCATACAAAATGAAATAATGATATATATATCACACATCACACAATTCGCTTGTGATGATGTTGAAAGTGTATGAGGAATGTATAAAAAGAGTATTTTCCATACGGGAGGAAAAGAAAATAACAGGAAATATTCCAAAAACAAGAGTAGAATAAAGTAAATAAATAAAATAAAATAACACAAGCCACTTCAAACCCACGCCAAAAAGGAGTCCTAAATATGTACCTAGAAAAGAAGAAAAAAGGGAAGCAAAAAAGAGAACAAACACTCTGATCTCAAATCTAACGATATCCCCCTTCATATCGACTTAAAACGAAAACACCCCCCAACCCGTACCCAAAAAGAGTCCAAAACACCCCCAAAAAAGAAGTTCCAAGACCAAAAGAAAAAGGAAAAGAAAAATCGTCATCGTAGAAATAAAAATTAAAAATTAAAAACTAAGAAAATATCATCCCTCATCCATCGTCACTCATTGATCACATCACATTACTTATGCCACTTCTTCCCCTTCCCCGCCACCTTCCCACTTCCATTTAGCTGCTGATTCTGCTGATGCGCCTTCGCCCGACTCCCCGAGGCTACTCCCTCGCGCCTATGCCACGGATCCTGCGGCCACACCCACCCGCGCACCCTCTTTGCATCGCGCTTCTCCCCCGTCTGCGGCTCGGGGATCCATTTGTCTTTCCCTTCCGGCAGGATGTGTTGGCGCGTGAGGGTGCCCTGGCCGCTGACGTTGAGGTCGCGGGGTTGGGTGGGGAGGGCCTCGGCCTTGGAGAGGAGAACCAGGTAGTAAAGGGCCAGGGTTGCGGTGAGTGGGGTTGAGGTTGATGATTGTGGTGTGAAGGAGGAAGGTGGGGAGGGAGAGCGGGAGGGGGTGGGGGAATAGTCGGATGATTGGGCGGAGGAGGATCGGTGGGAGCGAGAGTGGGAGTGGTGTCGTGGTTGGTGTTGCGGGGGTGGGGAATAAGACTCCGACGAGAGGTTCGTCATTATTGGTGGGGCCACCTGCAGGTAGCCGAAGTAGGGCGTGTCGGTGACATCGTCGTAGCCTGCACGGACGCAGACGAGTTCGATCTCCGTCATGATGAAGCCGTAACGGCAGGAGTGCTCGCGCATGCAGCGTTGGAGGTGCGCAAGGCCGTTGAGGTATTCGACGCGCTTGTGCGGTGGTTCCTGGCGCATGCCGCTGTTCCAGCAGTTGAAGCTCTTGATGAGGCCGACGAGGCGGCCGCGCTGGCTGCCGGAAGCTGTGAGTTCGGTATCTGTGGCATAGTTGGCGATGAAGTGGGGCCCGCTGTTGGTGCGGTTTCCTGTGAGAAAGGCCTCCGTTGTTGGTTTGAGGATCAGCCCCTTGCCGATGGAGGTTTGGATAGCGGCGTTTACACGGGGAGCGTAGATGTCGCGGACTAGCTCTGCGAGAGCCCCTTCAGAGCTCGGGGAGAGACGCGATGAGGTCACAGTTGATATGGGATGGCAGTCTTGGGAGACTTGCGTGGTGAGGAGAGCGGTAAGTTTTGGGATTGAGTGGATTGTGGAAAGAGAGAAGCTGGACCAGCTTCGCAGATTTCGGATGTCCCACCAAAAGTGCTGCTGCTGCCCACGGCCCACGGGCACTCTTACATGCT
>NW_001813971.1:817732-863990 GCF_000149585.1 Histoplasma mississippiense | reverse complement strand
GGTGAAGAGCGTTCTAGGGGGGGCGCGATGGCCCAGCATAGAAGAAGTTGAACCTTCCGCGAAATAAGGGAGCAATCAATTGGTGAGGTCAAAGACCCACGCATCTGAGATCGACTAGCTGGGTAAGGTGTGTACACGGTGGGTTTGCGGATGGTTGACTGGCCCTTGCGGTGACGAATAGGCCCGCTAGAGGAGACAGGCTCAACTATAAGGTCCTGGGGTCTGATCTTTGGTAGAAGAGCTGGCCCATGCTGGCGGATGACTGGTGACAAATTTGGGGTAGTGAGATTGGTGACGACAGAGTCTGGAGACGAGTTATTTGAGGAACTCGAGTCTGCTCGGACATGCATATTATATCGACCATTAAAATGGCTGGTAGCCATCATGGCGGGAGGCGTTGATGGCCTGTAGTAATATAATTCCGAAGGCATTGTTTCTGCGCCATTGCGTCAGGGGTCAAGTCCAAAGGTATAGCAAAGTCTTTTTTTTTTTTTTTTTTTTTTTTTTTTTTTTTTCGGCGGGGGGGGGGGGGGTTTGTGGAGGTGGGGGTCAACATACAAAAAAAAGGGAGCAAATTGATATTGAAAATTCACCAAAACCTACTTGCTCTTCAGCAAAACAAAATTTCCAAAAAAGGATGTCTTCGCCAGCAAAGACGAAACAAGCAAAGAGCTCAAGTTTTGAATTGGTGTATATTTAATTTGAGGAACACATTCGGAAATGATATAGTAGGGATGAGATAGGTAGGAGGAAGGGGAGAGGCCAATAAACAGCTGGAACAAATGTCAGGCTCAAGATAATCGAGACAAGTAGATTGATTGATCATTGAATGACTGATTGAATATTTCTGAAGAGGGTTTGAGAGAGGATCGAGCTGGGTATTAAATCCTCTCTCAAACAGACGTGTCGCGACAAAGGAGTAGACGCATCCATCGTATCGCACCGATGCAATCTAGATGGAGCAACATGAAACAAAGCTACATGGCGACAAATAATCCATAATAGGAAACACGATACTAAAGCAGAAGATAAAAATAAAATAAAACATTCCTAGATCCATCACATCGCGCCTAAGGGGGTTGTTTGGGAATGGCATGGTTTCTTTTTCGGATGCCAGTGGGGAGAGCTCGCGCGATACTGAGGAACAAGGACGCGAAGGGGGAAGGGGATTGGAGGGCGGGGCGGTAAGGGCAATGGGGATGGGGATAGCGTAACGCGAAGGGAGGGACAAAAGGGACAAGCTTTGTGTATCAGGTTGATCACGACAGCTATTATGAGCTGCATAGTCGCTGAATCGTGAATTATTATTGAGGGAAGTGTTATATTTGGCAGCATCTTGCAAGAGCTCTGGGGATCTATTTCCGGCACACGGCGGTTGTTGAGACTGGAGTAATCTCTAAGCGCCAGCACAGAGCTGGCGACAAACAAAACTGGGACAGAAAGGGCACAGAACAGACTGAATCAAAGCCGGGTGAAAAATCACCAGAGAAAGTGGGAGATTTCGCTCTTGTTCTATTTCGAGTGGGGTGGGAAGAGCAGCGGTGGTGGTGGACGGCCCTGCCCATTGGGTAGTGAGATGCCCGGTGTGCCCAAACACTGGCAACGAACTGCAAAATGGGGGTCGTTTTCTGCAGTTCCAGCTTGGCCCCCTCAGAGGGGGTTCCATCCCCAACATAGGCGGGGGGGGCCAGCGTTGGCCCACTGTCGTGCTCCATAAGGGGGCTCTGCTGCACGGACGAGCGACAACGGGAGAGGTATCACAGCGGCAAGCAAGCTGACTGGTCTGTGGGTGCCACCAACTGTGCTCTGGCTGTGGGCCGGCGCTACCGGATCCCCCAAAGACGCCCCAAGACCCCAAAGGCCCAAACGGGTCAACAACAACGCGTTTGCTCCAGATCACGGCGTTGACGATGGTGGTTGGCCAGCGCCAGCAGAGTGAGGCTCAAACGCGTGTGATTCATCCCAGCCCTAGCCCTAACCTGCCTGTTCGGGCGGTCAACACTTGAAACTTTTTCTTGAAACATATCTCAGTATCTGCTTGGGTTCACACGACTATCTCGCTCGCGCGCGCGATGGGCAATCCTGACCCTGACGCCACTTGAGCTAACTAGGGCCGCTGGCGCCCTTTTTTACTTCTCTCACCGTTCCATTGCTGTTGCACGTTGGCAGCATTTCCAGCGCGTCAGCCAGTTCTATTGGTTCACGCTGCTGCTTACACCTGTTCAAAAAACATGTTTCATCTCTGCTGAACTCCTGGATCAACTATCAGTGACTCATACCCTGTGCAAGCAGGGCAAAAGCGAGAGGAAAGAAGCTTTCGTTTTCTGCTAGCACGCTGCTGTGCGCGTATCAGCGTTGAGCATTCACCCATGAATCAATGAAGTCCCATTGCGCCCAAGGCGGTACTGAACAGCATCATGAAACTCGTTTCAGGATTCTGTTGGGATCGGATATGACAAGCAACGGTGGGTTTGGTTCCAGGGAGAGAAAAAGATTTTCCAGTCTGTACATTCAATTCATCCTGCCACCCCAAGGAGCGGTCAAAGGGGGGCGCGTTAGTCACCTCTGCGCGGAAGGTAGGAAATTCAAGAGACACGATGGAACCTTCAGGAACAGAGACGAAATGGAAATGCCTACTCGGGATCAGAGTTGACGAAGCAAGAACACGCATCCGTCACATATCTCAATGTCGATTTCCCCCTACGTCTTCTACGCGATGAGGGGAAGAAAATCTACCCCCATTGTGTACAGAAATCACATTAAGGAAAAGAAAAACAGTTGAACGAATGTTTCCTCTTTTCTATAGCATTTTCTATCATAGATCCCGATTAATCAATCCGCCAAATCCGCCAAACCCCTCTATAAAATGAAGGAGGCAAAGAGGGAAGAGAAAGAAAGAGAGGACGACAAGTAAAAGAAAACCAGATAAGTTATCTCCTTGGGATTTTCTTGAGAGAACTCAAATGAATACACCACATTGAAAAAACAATAGTTGCGCAAGTGCGAGCAAGATGCGATTTCAACATCAACACCCCCTCCCCCTCTTGTTTTTCCCCACCTCTTCAACCTCTTCGACCTCTTCTTCAATCATCTTCATGTCTATATATCTGCAACCTCCCAGAACCCCCTTTCCCCTCTCCTTGCCGTTGAGTTGAAGGGGGATAAAATAAATGAAGTGTTATTATGTATGACATGGTGTCCCAAATGAAAAAAAGAAAAAGAAACAAAAGAAACTGAATTAAGAAAGAAAATGAATTAATAAATTAACGAAAAAATATATGAGAGGAGAAAGAGAAAAAGAGAAGCTATATAATAAAGAATCCTCTGTTGGGTTCTGAAACCGAACTACCCCTCATTCACCTCCCTTTAACATGTCATGATAATAATACCGTAGGGGATGTAGGTATGTTGGGTATTTGCTGGATGGTGATGCTACCTATGCCTTGATCTGGTACTCTCGTCGGAACATATCATCCACCTTGACCAGGTAGTAGGTTCCGGGTGTGATGGTGTCGATGTTTCCGGCGGGCGTGAAGTTTTTCTTAAGATGAGCATTTTCGCGTAGGACGCACATCTAAAAGCAAAATGTGATTTGGTTAGAGTGTTATTTTAAAAGCTTACAGTAGTAGTTGTAAGAAACACTGAGAGGAAAGAGAGAATGTATGGAGAAAGAATTCGGATTGCATCGCGTACCTCGTCGTAGACCTCCGGCGCAACAGTCCTCCTCGCCGCAAGGCGTTTCTTCAGATCAATCTTCTCCACAATCCCTGAAATATCGCCCACAACCTTCACGCTGAAGATGGAGCTCGCGAGCCCGCTGCCATAGCTGAAGACCCCAATCCGCTTCTGGTGCTGCGCCGCGTTCTCGAACGACGCGTTCGTCAATAAACTGGCCAAACCTCCGTAGACGCTTGCGCAGTACATGTTCCCGCACATCGTCGCCACCTCGATGGAGGGTTGCACGCGCTCGTTGAAGCGCTTCTTGGTCATCGCCATGAAGGCCTTCTCGATGGCCCGGTCGCTGAGGGAAGCTTCATAGTCCAGATCTCGAAGCTCGGCGGGGACCTCTGCGAAGGCCGGGTGGGCTGGGTCAGCGAGGTAGTCGTTGTACAGCAGGCGGGCGTAGGACTTGGCGACGAGCTTGCAGGTCGGTGCGTGGAAGATGACGTGGTCGAAGCGGTCTAGGGGGGTGTTGGTGTTGGAGGTGGATTCGCCGTTGCTGGCGGTGCTGCCGTTTACGGCGGTTGTATTAGCGCTGCCATTTTGCAGTGCCCTGGCTTGCAAGAATTTCTCCTTGGCATTGTAGGCCTTGTAACAGGAGTCAACGGCCCGCGTGTAGCATTTGATTGAGTAGTGGCCGTCGACGTAAGGGTATTCGCTGGTGAGGTCTGGCTTGTAGAAATCGTATTCATGGGTGATGTGGGAACCGCGGAGACCGGGCTCGAAGACGATAGGCGCATCGGGCCCGATAAGCATGGCAATGCAGCCAGCGCCACCAGTTGGGCGAGCAGCCCCCTTCTTATACAGGGCGATATCGCCAGTAACCACAATGGCGTCTCTGCCATCCCACGCGGACGATTCCACCCAATTTACCGAGTTGAAAATCGCATTGGTTCCCCCGTAGCACGCGTTTACCGTGTCCACACCCTCGACGTTTGTGTTTCCCGATTCCGCGAACAGCTGCATCAATACCGATTTGACGGACTTGGATTTATCGAGGATGGTTTCTGTGCCGACCTCGAGTCTACCAATTGACTTGGGGTCAATGGAATACTTGCGGAGGAGGGAAGAGAGGGTGGTAAGGGACATAGAGTAGATGTCTATTGTTTCGCAAAATTTCTCAGCCAAAAAAAAAAAAAAAAAAAAAAAAAAAAAAAAAAAAAAAGGGTCAAAACCGTTGTGTGCATGCCTATGTGACGGGGATTTTTCTTTGGTTCATACCTTCCCTATCATCGCAGAAGCTCATCTTCGTCTGGCCAAGGCCGATGGTGTATTTACCCTGACTGACTCCATCGAACTTTTCGAGTTCGGCTTGGTCGACGCACTGCAATTATCCCCTCGGTCAGACACCATTTTGTGGCTGTTCAGGCTGGGTATAGACGTACCTGAGATGGGAAATAAATCTCAATGGCCTTGATGCCGATATTCTGAGGGCGGGATGGCATGTTTGCGCGTGAAAAGTAGAGTCACAAAAAATAATAAAATTTTGAGAGGAGATGAAGGATGCTTGGTGGAGCGGGGGAAACGCGGAGGGGGTATTTTCTTATATTTTTAGGGTTGTGCAAGCACTCGTAACTAATTTGCACAATCTGTCTCTCATATAGGAAGACAAGGCCTGGGTTAGAAGCGGTTATGAAAAAAAGGAGCTCTGGTCTGGGAGCCAGGGGGTGTGTGGAACCTTGGACACGGTGGGACTTTGGATGGTCGAGTCGCATTGGAGAGCGAGGAGAACCATTTATTGTGCTGGGCCGTAAAATAGGGGCAGAAAAAGAGAGTTCTCAACACAACACACCTATTGTCTACTATCTATAGGCAATACACTGCAGAACTCTATGGGTCTAGCGTTTTTGGACAAGAGAATGCAATGCGAATAATAAGAATATATACGGAGGAGAGAGTCAGTGAAACAACGCAGGAAGAATGGGCAGCGGAGGTGGGCGATGGCGGTGAGATATATAACTAGTTGGTGCCAAGGTGTTAATCAATCACCATTTGCAGGCTCTGGGCTCCGCTGCACTTGTTGTGTTTGTATGGAGAGCAGCTTCTGTACGGATCGTACCGTAAAGTAATTGCTTTTATTTGAGCACCCCTTCCCCCTTCTCTCTCCTGAGTCTGAGCCCTGATGTGGAGAAGGACTTGGGATGCTTTCCGCTAGAGCTACTAGCCTGGTGCATAACAAGCCACGCCGCACCACGCCAACCCTCGACTTCGCTGGCATCCATGACATCCACAGTTGTACTCCGTAGCGTTTCTCTGTTGCCTCCCCTCCAATTGACGTTGTGCAAAGAGGGAACAATCAGCGCATGGAGTAATAAGACTACTAAGGCACTGCTACAGCTCCAGCTCCAGTACTGTGATTTTAGCAATGAAGAATAAGATCATAATTGCTTACTTTCAACCCATCAATCATATCATCTCGGGAAGTTTTGGATGCTAAGCATGGTGACAGTACAATACACCCTTATCAATCAAACAGTAACCATCTTACCGTACCGTCCCATCCATACAACCTCCAGCCCTGTTGCTCCTTGCCCCAGAGAATTCCCTAATCAGGGAAAAATGCCAACAAGATTGAGCTTGTTGGGCTCCATTTTTATGCTCAAAATCACCTGTTTCTCTTATCTGATCATCCGAAGGCTTTGGGGCCCACCGGAGCGCAGGATTCTGTATTTCAACCCTTGCTTTTACTACGATAAAAGCTCCACCATCGCCGGTACTGGCCGATAGATGTTCAAGGCTTGTTGCTTCTTGCCTTCCGCATCGCCCCTAGATCATGGTGTTTGGTGGCATGGACTTGGTTCCTGGTATCAGACTCTTACCGATAACTAAAGCTGTCACGTAAAATCTGACAGTCAAAGAAACAAGTCCACGCTTATGATTTTTTTCCCAATTTTGCCCGAATCCCCTCCACGCACGCGCCAGGGGCAGCTTAAAGCAAATCGATAGTGCGACGATAGATAAGTGGGTTTTCTTTGCTTTTCGATCGTGTTCCCAAAAAAAAAAAAAAAAAAAAAAAAAAAAAAATTAAAAAAAAATTGAGGGGGAGGGAAAGAAAGAAGGGAAAAAAAAGACAAAGAGAAAATCATCGTGCCACTGGTTGTGATACTCTTCATTAGTCAAGTTTATCAACAAGGCTGAGATATTGTTGCGTCCAACCAGATAACAAAACTGGCATCGTAAGAGTAACATGAAGAATGTACTTGTAAACTCCATGAATATGTAAATAAACCTCGGAAGTGTGGACTGTGCCGTATATTGGTGTAATCATAACCAGTCCTCGTGAGCTTGTCTGTTGTGCGAAAGGTCTCTCAACAAAAGACATGACATCAAACTATACGACTCTATCCAAGATAGAATGGAAAGTAGTTAAATGGGAGGGGGTAGAAAAAAATGAGTCTCATCAGCAAGAGACAACGGATAGCCTCATTGACCTGGCCGACACACTATGCTGTTAACTCATGGTGCTGCACAACGAAAGTCAAACAACTAAAGTAAGGTACGGATTTACATGCAAATAGCCTCAGCCCAGCATCGCAAGTCGATCAGCAGCATTTATATCTGTACAGGAAAATCGCAACAAGAAGACATCGATAACTGACGTTGAAAGTGGGGCAAGCGTCATCTGCCTTCAGCCTACAGAAATGGCGCTCTTGGAGGCTTTGATCTCTCACAAAGGGACTTGGAAGAGGCAACAAGTGTGAACAGGCAGATAAGGAACAATTCGAGATAGCAATCCCAGTGGTTGGCTATCGTCTCCATGACACCGCCCGCAGTGTAGTGTATGATGGAGATTCAAGAAGCTCTTCGTTCCAAGTGATCCATCATGTCGATGAGCGATCATGTAATCAGCCGCCAAGCATGATGCTCCACCATTGCGGCTAGTGGCCTCAAACCGTCGGAGGATTCTGAGACTCCAGACCAAACCGACCTCGCCCGCTGTCACCTCGCAACGACAACACCAGGGCTTGACTCCAGTGGGTATTTGGTCTTTGAAAGTTGATTTTACCCAGACGATGCCGCACTTTGCTTTTTCAACGATAGGAAGCATACCATGATCCCGCACTCCTCCGGACCCCCTTAAATATTATAACCTCCAAAAGAAAAGTTCTGCGCCTTGTAAGGGAACTCAGGGGCCTTCCGTCGTTCGGAGCTTCCCAGTTTCCACCACTTATTACAAGCCAGAAATGAGCGACGAGAAATCAAAATACGAATTCCTCCCCATCCCTACCTACGAAGAAGCCACTTCCTCCCGTCCCTCCTCCTCCCAATCTCGCCTCGGCTCAGAAGAAGTCAGTGACGATGCAGAAAGGCAGGGTCTCCTTAGCCGCGGCGCTGGCGAGCGTCAGGAGCCTAGATATCCGGGCAATTACCAACCCCCAACGGTAGAGTCTGCGCGGTCGAGCCTCGATTTCCTTCCGTCGTCAAATGGCAGTTCTGTTCGTGGCTCGACCGAAGAGCTGCGGCGCGAGCTGGAGCAGATGGATGTGGAAGAGCCTGACGAAAACTCCTCGTCGTCATCGTTTTCGAAACGATTTACACATTTCCGAAGGACGCTGTCGGCTATACATTTACCACTATGGAAATATGTGCCCAAGTTCAGCTTCGCCAAACCGCAGTTTCTGAGGGAGGTCGCGTCGCGGTTAGAGCATCAACATTGTATCATTATCTTGAGGATGATTGGATTGTTTATTGTCGTTACGATTGTATACTTTCTTATAGTTTCAGACGTGGTCAGCTTCACCCGCCCGATAAATCTAGGACAGATGTATGAGCCTGAATCCGTGCGGATATATGTCCAGAGCCATATCAACGAGTCGTACATCGCGGAGAATCTCGAGATGATAACAAAGTTCCCTCACGTTGCTGGAACGGAAGGGAATTATGTTTTGGCCCAATGGGTCGAGGATAAATTCAGGTCTGCATACATGGATGATGTTGCGATGGAACAATTCGATGTATATCTAAATTACCCCAAGGACGGTGGAAGAAGGGTCGCCATTGTAGATCCACCAGAGCTGGCTTGGGAGGCCAAACTTGATGAAGAACAATCTTACAAAGGTCCGCCCAGAAAGCAATATCCCGTATTTCACGGGCATTCGAAATCTGGAAACGTCACGGGCCCTCTAATATATGCGAACTATGGTTCCCCAGAAGATTTCAAGGCATTAGCTGATATGGGTGTGAAACTGGAAGGCTCCATTGTTCTGGTTCGATATTACGGCACACAGGGAGACAGAGCGCTGAAGGTAAAAGCAGCTGAGCTGGCTGGAGCTGCTGGATGCATCATTTATTCAGACCCTGCCCAGGATGGATTCCTTCTAGGCCCGGAGTGGCCTAACGGCCGGTACATGCCTAGTGATGGGGTACAGCGAGGAGGCGTGAGTATGATATCTTGGGTAGTTGGTGATGTATTGAGTCCGGGATTCGCGTCATCGCCTGGAGAAAAGAAAAGAATATCTCTAGATGACAGCCCTGCACTCCCTAAAATCCCCAGCATCCCCATCGCGTGGCGTGATGCCCAACCCCTGCTAAAAGCACTTCAAGGTCATGGTAAAAAAGTGCCCAAGGACTGGGTGGGCGGGGTTCCGGAAATTAGGGAGTGGTGGTCGGGAGACCCATCATCGCCAAAGGTCAACCTTGTCAACACCCAAGACGAGGTGGAGCGCCAACCCATATTCAATGTTATCGGCAAGATAATAGGGATAGAGCAAAACGAGAAAAAGATCATCGTTGGCAGCCATCGCGATGCATGGTGCTTTGGAGCTGCAGATCCGGGAAGCGGAACTGCAGTCCTTCTCGAGGTGGCTAGGGTGTTCGGATTGCTACGTTCCCACGGCTGGCGACCATTAAGAACTATTGAGTTCGCGAGTTGGGATGGGGGGGAATATAACCTGATCGGATCCACGGAACATGTGGAAAAGGAAGCCGACGAGCTCCGTCGAAACGGCTTTGCCTACCTAAATGTCAATGTTGCAGTTTCGGGTAACAAATTCCGCGCCGCAGCGTCCCCAGTCTTTGAGCGTGTTCTCCTTCGGATCCTCAAGCGGACCGCAGATCCAGTTACGCATCAAACTCTGCGGTCGCTCTGGGATCAACGAGGGTCCAAACTCGAAGTTCTTGGTGCAGGAAGTGACTACGTTGCCTTCCAAGATATTGCAGGCATGTCGAGCATAGATTTCGGCTTCACTGGCGACCCCTATCCTTATAACAGCTGCTACGACAATTTTGACTGGATGAGCCAGGTTGGCGACCCGGGCTTTCAATATCACAAGGTCCTGGGTCAGATATGGGCTCTACTCCTTCTCGAACTTTCTGATAATCCAATCTTCCCCTTTGACCTACAAAACTACGCCGATGCCGTTACGAAATACGTCTCTGATCTAGAGGAATACTCCAAATCCAAACATGTATATTCACGAGGAGCTCGAGCGCACGCCAAAACATCTGGTGACATCGACCAAAATTCCCATCCAAATGCGGTAAACATGCAACCGTTACATGATGCTGCAAAGACATTCCGTGAAAGGGCTGCCAGATTCCATCGGTGGGGCTATGGTTGGAATAGAACAGTCGCGTCTTCGGATGGCTATGAGAGCAATGTCATGGCCATTAAGCGGATGAGCTATAATAGCCACATGACTTATTTCGAAACCAACCTCTTGGATTTGGAAAATGATGGCGGAGTAAGTTTTTTTTTATATAAGAAAATTTTACGATTTAATATAATAAAATGTCCCTCTTTCATATGAAGCAATCCAAGCCGATGATGGAAAGTCGGGGAAGGAAAACCAAGTATAAAACTAACCATCTCGCTTTCTCTTTAGATCCCCAATCGAACACAATTCAAACATGTCATTTTTGGACCACAGGCATGGTCAGGTAATGACGAAACATCCTTCCCGGCAATCCGCGACGCGATCGATTCCGGTGATTGGATCGAGGCGCAGAAATGGATAGAAAAGATATCCAGGATCATAACAGACGCTAGTATTGCGCTGAATTGAAACGCATTCAGAAGCAAAGAGGTCGAGACAGGTGTAGCTCTTCACCCACCCACCTACCGTAACATACCTCCCCCCAACACAAGACAGGTAAATAATATCTCACGAGCCACAAACAAGCCAGACGTACCCATTTTTATGCACACATAAACCAGCCTCTCCCTTTAACCTAAAATCCATCCAGAAGTATACATATCCTCTCTAGTAGGTATCACATGCCTACCTGTCCGTCGGCTCACCCCTGACGCATATCTACTGCCGATTTACATTCATATATACCAAGTCCGTGCATCATCTTTTTCTTCTGTACATACTCTGCATGTATATACCTATACATCGTGCTTCAACTGCTGATAGCCTATTTTTCCTTTTGATTTTTCAATACCTGCTGCTGTGTCTTCTGAATCTGCTCTATCGCTTTTTTGTCTCTCCATCTTTCTGATTTTGTTTAAGAGATCCAAATCACTTTCCTCATTTGTTCCCCCTCCATCGTTTGTTTTATTTTATTTTTGCGTTATTTCCTTTGTTTTACTTACCTTTACATCACTGTTTTATCATTCATGGCATTGAGTTTTTTGCTTCGCACGTGTGAAATTTAAGCATCCCGATATTCAACGTATGTTCTCCATTTCTTTCTCCCCTAAGATGTTTTATTTTTTATTGCTTTTTCCCTCTGGTTTATTAAACATTCATATACCTTTTCTAACGATCTTGAATCTCCCTCATCTTGGATATGTGGCTGTTTCCATTGATAAACCTTCGCCAGGAGTTTTTCAATCGTCATTATCATTTTATTTGCCCTTGTGTATATACGAGGACACAATGCAAGCACCTAACTGCCTACACATGAATATCTCAAATTTTAGAGTAATTTTTCCAGCATGTGATAGCATCAAGTTAAGAATGAAAGCAGGATATCACTGACTGAATTATTATTGATCTATTAACTTTTTCCGCCGGTTAAGTGATGTCTATTATACAATTAAGTCCTCCGCCAATTAGTTATTCGCAACTAATATTATCAACTCAAAGGGGCGCTGGCCGTCCATCCATTCAGTCTCGGTTCCACACGTTCAGCCATTCTTGTCTGACGCGATCCAAGCAAGCCTTCGTTCACGAAAACGTCAAAGAATGGCGAATGAGAAGAAGCAAAAGAGGGTATAACATAAGAAGCACAACTGATCTCGCTCATGATAAGCCACAAATTGCAGACTGGAGATGGTATCATCCCATCCCATCCCATCCCAAAACCCCATCCGCTGGGCATCCAACCTTCATAGAATCGAAGGTGTTTTCCGGTTTTCAGGCTCTCTTTCCGCCGCAGGTGGATTTTGCTAGCATTTCGGGTATTGTGATTCGTGTAAAAAAGCAAGACTACCTCAGATTGAATCCGTTGGTGTCGCAGGCGCAGAGCAAAAAGATAGAAGAAAAGCAAAGTAAACGGGAAAACAGACAGAGCATGGCAATCGTGTAATAGGAGGCGCCACAGAAAAAATGACTGTTGAGAAAAACAGACAACCGGCTTATGACACCTGAAAACAGGTGAACTTGTTCTTATTCCCCCCCCTCCCTTTTTTTTTTTTTTTTTGTTTTCATTTTTTTATTTTCGTTTCTTTTTGGTTCTCATTCTTTCGCTAAACGAGCCCGAACTATGGAGAGTCAAACTTATTTCATTCATCGCCCCCCATTTTCAAGGCATTATTTCACAATTTTGTTAGGTGTCATTCTTTCTTCCCTTGCTTTTCTCCCAACTCAGGTTATTCGTAAATTGATAGATTGAGTTTAGGACTGGGAGGGGACAAATATGCGATCAAGGCGATGAATCAATGGATATCGATATATCTAGCTGGGAGGGAGATTTCTTAAGTCACCCTTGCCATCCTTGATCCAAGCCGGGTCGATCAGCCGTTCTCTCTCAGCGTATAGTTGCTTGTAAGCTCCTCGGATCGTCCCGTCGCTGACGTGAGCAACGCTGGAAATCTCTTTGGCGGTTTTTCCCTGTCCCATCAGGAAGGACGCCATGTAGATGGAAGCGGCCACAATCGAGAGTGGAGAGCGACCAGCAAGCTCACCGGTGGATGTAACTCGGTCAGCCAACGCAGACGACACGTTGGTGACTTGGAATGGAAGATCGAGAAGATTGCAAAACCGGTTGCAGAGATCGCTGGGTTTTGTTGATGTTGTGGCTGTATAGGTCTCATTGGGGTCCGGAACACCTATAATTTTCAGAGGGTTAGAATTAGAATTCTTAGTCAATGGTGCAAATGAGTTGTTGTGGCGGTCTGAGCTTACCCCCACTCGAGACTACGGAATTGATTCGCTCCAAGTTTTGAGCAGTGAAAAATTTCTCAAGAGCTTTGTAGATCCGCCCGATTTCCTTCTTGGTAACGCGCGTCACGGCAAATATCTCAGTGAAAGTTCGAGGAACTTTGCACTGCCGACAAGCAATGAATATGCACCCCGCGATGATCACATCCTGTGACTTGCCTTTGAATGCCTTTGCATCGTCCACTATCTTAAACAGATATTTGGCAGTGTCCGCCACATTTTTAGGGATATTAAATCCATCACAAAGTGCACCTATTTCCTTATAGGCAGCTAGCAAAGCCTTGTTGGTCTTCTCACTAGACATTTTATTTTGAGCCCGGTGCAACTCGCGGCTTCGAGATCCTCCAGCACCATATGAGATTTGGGTCTCAAGCTGGTTGCCATTCAACAGCGGATTCGCTGCATCTCCAACACGGGAAGGATCATCGTTATTTTGGTCATCATTCGAGAACGTACGCCATTCAGAGTGCTGATCAATCTCTCTATCTGCCAATACGAGGCCGCAGCTCCCGCAAATGGTCTCGTGGGAATCCGGGGTTACGAGATTGGGAGGAGTTTCCCTGCACTCGGGGCAAATCAAGTGAGCGGCGAGGTTTTCTTTCCACAATGTACCAGGTTCATTTCGATTCGCAGTCCCCAGAACGGTCATTTTCTTTCCCTTGGTAATTTTTTTTCCACTCAGTCGGTCGCTCTGGCGCCTTCTAATGGTTTTATAAGTAGCTGTGAGATTATGTTGTGATGCGTAAACACGTATAAACAACGGCGAATACAGTTTGGCGACTGCAATCGATCAAGGGCGCGATTGCCCAGAGAACTCGAGGAAAGAAGAAAAAGTGGACAGATGGCAAAATCTTTATCCAGATCTTGACATCTAGAAGAATGCGTCCACTATTACTTCACGATCACGTTAGCTTTTCATAAACGAACGTATCTTTACTGATGCTGATTCAGATATCATAATATTTGCAAGG
Source organism: Histoplasma mississippiense (assembly GCF_000149585.1). NCBI lineage: Eukaryota > Fungi > Ascomycota > Eurotiomycetes > Onygenales > Ajellomycetaceae > Histoplasma > Histoplasma mississippiense. The sequence continues at coordinate 849,970 of NW_001813971.1, read as the reverse complement.
CAGGCAGAGGTAGACATGAGTGTGGATTGCATTTTTTGACTTCATAAAAGAAGCAGCTGGATGCGGACAGCCACGCAACCCACAATGTAGCAAATCTTTCTCAGATTTACCTTTCACGAAACTGCTAAGAACTGTTCAAACCGCACAGAACAGTGCTCAAGCTCTCCGGCGCAAAAATCCCGGCGCTTCGAGATGAAGTCTTGAGGTACTCCAGCTGAGGCTTCCGTGGCGAGCCAGACTTCTAATAGTTCCCACGACGTTGAGTGAGGAGAAAGATCAGAGTTCACGACCGGTGCGGAAACAACGATTCCAGCTCTGGTTGATGCCCCAGAAACACTCCAGAAACACGTCCAAATCCAACTGCGATGTACTGGCGCTTGTAGCAGGTGGATGTCCACGGACGGAGACTCAGGCGTGGAAGAATCAAAGGTGGTTGCGAGATAGTTGTCAACTCTTGACCTGTGAAAGAGCAACGAGGCCCCATTTTATCTCAGTTCCTCAGCCACTTCGCTTCGTAAAATTATAAGCTAACTCCTTTTGACTTCTGCCAAGTGCTGAGATCTTCTGGACCAATCATAATCTACATGGCTTAAACTAGTCTTAATTAGGAAGGAGGAAAATTTTCCTTCGCGAAGCGTCTGAGAAAGAACGGTCGCGCGTTGTTAGTAACCCCGGGTCATTTTGAAGGGATGGCCAACTTTGCTCCATGCGCCAACTCCATCCTTATCAATTGACACAATTCGGCATAGTAAGAGAGATTTGTCTATCAAAAAGCTATAGAACACACTATTTTTTATTATGATAGGAGCCCTTTTGAGGTACGAACAACCGTGTCAAAAATGGTCACTTCGTGTTTTTTCACCAGAATGTATACTGATTTTTCAAAAATAATCTATAGATTCTCAACCACATATCCTATCAGCAAGATAAACATACTCGGATGCTCAGAATTAAGCCTAGAATGTCCGACTACCAACAAATAACATTCTCTTGATGATACTACCTCTCAGTCAGACCATCTGGTTTCTGTGGCACAAAGTAGGGTTATACCTTACACAGTGAACCCCTGCAAACCTCTGCGACCTCCCATAGGCTTCTATGAGCTCCTGATAAATATCTTCCAATTATTGAGAATCCTGTGAGATGGTTCGTGGCAAATCAGACCCCACACCGGACCGTCGGAAACGGCGAAGTCGACATCAAATACGGCACAGAAGGGCTGCACTGGCAGAGCCACAAGACATTGAAACAACATTATCACCTAGCGCTCTAGATGCTATATTAGTGATGGATATCCAAAGTATGCCTGAATTAATTGGGAAATACTCACATCCAGACCATGTTAAGCAGCAGTATGGTGTGATTGAGGCATGTCTGAAGCGGCTGCTAAGAGATGGAAAGCCAGAAAGTACCCTCTGTCCTCATCCAGAACAGGTCCGTACTATACGGCGATTAATATATGGATATGGTGACACTCTGTTTATTGCGCGGACTGGGTTTGGCAAAAGCCTTATTCTTCATTCCTATTCAATATTAACAGGAAGGATAACCATCCAACTTGTTCCATTGACTGGACTTGGTGAGCAGCAACAACGGGATATTGCTGAATTCCCAGGGGCACGGCCTTGTATGATCACTGCAGACTCCAAGAGAGCTGAACACTCATGGTTGCAGTCCATTCAACGGGGGTTATATACCCATGTTCTTCTCAGCCCAGAGCAGGCTCTCTCCAAGGTCTTTAAGGGAGCCTTGATGAAGCCTGACTTCCAAGCACGGATTGGACTTGTGGCTATTGATGAATGCCATCTTATACATCAGTGGAAGAACTTCCGTACACAATTTGCTATGCTGGGACAGTTAAGGCTCTTACTTCGTGAGGATATTGTCTGGTTTGGCTGTACAGCAACAGCCAGCAGTGCATGTGAGAAAGATATCCTATTGAATGGTGGATTCCGAGCAATTGGTAACAAGCCTTGTGAGACTGAGATAATCCGAACATCTATCGATCGACCTGATGTTTTTATTAGCATCCATCCTATTCCTCGAGGTCAATATCACTCCTTCCACCTGTTATTTTTCCTTATTAAGGATGCAATTGATGTGGATAAAAAGCCTGTACCACAACAGATTCCAAAAACTATTATCTTTATTGATAATATCCACCAGGTTTTTATAGCCGCTGACTGTCTCCGTAATCTCCTTATTGGACTCACCAGTCATTTAACAACAGGTGGTTATTCTACTGCTGGAGAACTATCTGTAAACCAGATTGTTCAGGTCTATACCTCACGGGTAACTTCAGGCGATCAGCATTCTCGGTTTAAAGAATTCATGAGGCCTAACTCCAGCATACGGCTCATGATAGCCACTACCTCTTTGGGCATGGGTGTAAATGTGCCGGACGTGAAACGAACTGTTGCATGGAGATTCCCAGTCAGCATGGATATAGCAGATATATGGCAGCGAATGGGGCGAGGGGGGAGAGGAAAAGGACAGACCAGTCATGCCTTTCTATTTCTGAATAGTACCTTTTCAATGTCGGCAATTTGGCTCATTAACGTATTTCCGTGCACATAGCTATGGCATATTCCAAAGCTTGACAGAGTCTCTACCACTCGGCGCTTGACACCAGATCCATGTAGATAAGCCGAGAATAAAGCAGCAAAGAAGTTGGAGGTCTTTAACGCATGAGAATGACATATTATACTGAGGATAACAAAGATTCGCCGGTTGACAGTTAACTTGTTGGCATTCCACGTATAACTTTGCCGTCCAGATCGAGAATTAACAAGAACCTTTGATAGAAGCATGTACCAGATTGGTGCCTGTTCCTGCATGTCCTTAAATGCTGAGTTGAAGTCCATCGTATTAAGATCCAAATCTGGAGAGAACCTGCCAAAGTATGGTGTTTTGATAAGTTCTCTCAGCTCTTCCTTAAGTTGTTGCTGTACCATCTCATGATTCTGAAGAAGGTTTGTCCGTAATACTGCACGATGTAATGCATTCCGTCGCTTTACACCAGTTGCATATCGTGATGCAGAGAGAATGTATTTATCGCTGACCCAGGCAGATATGAGACCTTCAATTCCCCAGCGTCTTTCAGCCATAAATTGTGTGAAATCCTGCAACCTGCTGATAGTGCCACGGTTGCGACGAGGGCCTTGTTTTTGAACATAGTATCGGCGTTGGGAAGGACTGTTGTTGGACTCATTGTCTAATCCAGAAGATTCCTCAGTATCATCCACTGTCTCATAACCATCATTGATGTCTGATGAAGGAGGAGGTGATGATAACTCAGAAGAGTATGCGCCGGACGTGAGGTCAAAGAGGCCAAATGAGGAGGTATTTTCAACTGGAGTTTCCATGCTGGTATTAGGCTGTGATAACTTTTAGGATAGTACAAGTTGTAGATAATATATAAAAGAATTGAATGGTATGGTTTTCAGTCAGAAAACCTGTGTGGTTGATGTCGATGTATGCCTTCGCAGATAGAGGATGAATTTGTATGGTGGAGATTTTCAGTATCACCAGAGGGGCGACCGTTCTTTCTCAGACTCTCTACGAGATATTTTTTGTTGCTTACGTTGCTGTGTTCTCATTGGTGTAGAAGTTAGCAGGACTTGGCAGGTATTCAAAGGAGTTAGTCTGTGGCTAGTTTGCAACGAAAATATCTTGAGAGAGGCTGAGGCACTGAGATAAGCCTCATTTAGGCAGATGGCGAAGAATATCACGTGATATACGATGAGTCAGCCGATTCATGCCAAACTCGATCCGGATCTTGACGAGAGCGACGAACCTGAAAGACCCGATATTCTCTTTCCGGGCAAAGCCACGATAAACAAAGTCTTGTCGTCTGCATCTTCCACATTCGTGATGATGTCTCAATCGCTTAGAGTATCGGTAAGAGGTCATTGACGCCCCCATACTACTGCCATTGAGTTCCTGCTGACTGATCTCTCCGCAGCGTTGTCTCCTGGCCCGAATGGGTCGACAACCTCTAACAGCCGCTCGTCGCACTTTCATCGCTACCCCCATTAGACAAGGTATATACATATATATCTCTACAGTTACATAGAGGAACCCCAGCTTAGAGGCGGGTTGGGTATATACTTGATGGCTGACTCGGAAAATTCTCGTACCTCTTTCCTAGCCGAGCTCGTGCAAGACATGTATCTCCGCGAGGTTCGTGCGTACAAGTTCCCGCCAAGTCAGCCCTCCGATGCCGATGCACACGTCCAGAAGTTCAGCGCTCCAAAGCCACCTCCATCCCCCGAGGAGGCCAACCTTGCCGCTGATCTGAAGGCATACGAGACACAGGAGGTTGAGGTGGAAGGTCAAGCGACCAGCAGCGAACCCGCCGTCGTCGAAGAGGATTGGTTTGAAGACGAAGACGAGGCGCCTGCTGCTCATTAAATTGGAGTACTGCCGTGGAAGAGAGGAACAATGAGCGCCCTTTTCAATAGACCTTGTGTATTTGTGAATGGACACCGAAAATCCTGTAAATCTATACATTTCAAAAAATATATTTTTTGTTTCCTTGCCCGATTTTTGTTATATGCTCCTTCTTATGAAATACCCCTGCTTGTGGGCTCAATGTGAGCTTGAACTGAACTTGCATTTTCAGAGCTTGGATTCCGCGTTCACTGGTTTCTAGGGGAACTGTCGCACAGAACAGAATATCTCGACTCCAGAATTTATCTGGACGGATATTACCATTTCTATAGCCAGCATGCAACTACTTTGAATATGTACAAGGGACTTTGCCATACAGGCATAAGCTCGAAAAAGTTTAGATGGACATTTGAAGGAGACTCAACTTTATTTGCGTGCATTGCTGGTCTTCCCGGACCCCGCCGCGACCATACGCTATCCAGAAACTACGCAGAAGTAAATGTATGTAATGAGAAGTCCAAGTGCCGTACATGGTCCATGCGTCGACAATGATACTGGGGGGCCATTTCACCTAGTTCACTTGGATATCGATTAGAATCATGGCAAGATATATGATGCAAAGGGTGGCGAGAAAATAGCATCAAAACATGGATTGCTGTATTCGAAAATACAGAGTCGATGCTTCATCAATCGCAACCAGTGTGCGGCAGGGCCCCGGATACTTTGTATGAAAGACATCAACCATATTTTTGCAGCACGAACCCCAGGAGCCCAGCGAGCTCTAAACAAGGAAATCGAACACCGCTTCCAAGATTTGACTCCGTGTGGCCGGCCTTATTTCGCTCTGTCATAGTGGTCATTTGTTTTTCAGACTGTCAGCCACCTCTTCAAAGGAGTTCTGGGCCTGGCTTTGTTGGCCTTGTTTTCTTTTTGAGCCGGCCCGTCCGTTGAACATCCGCAGGTGGGATGCCAGCGCAGTGCTTCATATCTGATCCGTATTCTCTCCGATCCAAATTTTTCTAATTATATAATCAGTGGTGCAAGAGCAACCGCTCGGGTATGATCATGCTTTAAGTTGAGAGCTTGTATATTTATTTAAGCTTTGCGAAGTCCCAAGGAGCAATTGAGACAAAATCGGGGCCTCCGGGCAAATCAGTGCGCTGAAAGAAACAAAACCAATGTCAGAAGCGACATCCGGTCTATAAATTGTATGGCAATTGTCGCCAACTATGCTGAGCCGACGACCATCTTCCTCTCTGTCTCCTGTCTAAGCCTTCGTTTGTGTTGCATTTAGTTCCAATTATTTGTTCGTTTTCACATCCTTTATTCCTGGCCCCTGTCTACAAGCACCCTGTAGATGAACATCCACCGCCATCGGTAGGCCGTCAGCGCACGGCGCAGGGAGGTTAGGTTGGTGGCGAAATATGTCGAAAACCAAGACACATCTGCGCTAAATAATAGTGTGGAGGAAGTAAAATTTCGATTGTCGAAACAGCAAGATCAAAAAGTCAAGAACATGATGACGCTTAGTTAGGCTCACACTGTGTCAAATCCTAAATTTAATGAATCCAGAGTAGACACTTAGTTCGTTGCTAGTAGGCAGGCGGTGCTCGGGCGGCTGAGGCTCAAACACGCCAAATGCCCACTTCGGACTGCCTCACACATCCGGCGTTCTTTAAGCGGACTCAGCATGCTCTGCTGGCCCCAGGGTGCGGACTGGACTCCCTGTCAAGCCTGTTTCTGCTTCGGAGCCTGCTTCTGCCTCTGCTTCTGCTTCTGCTCCTGCTCCTGCTCCTGCTCCTTCTTGTTCTTCCTCTCGTTTCTATTTCAACCTCGTTTTGCTCTTCTGTTGCCTCGCCCCTCGTTTGTTCCGTGTTCTTTTTTTTTCCATTGTTCGCCGCCTGCCGCTTTTTCTTTATACTCTGGTTCTCTTTATCTACTGGCTATAAGGCATCTTTGATACACGTCCACATCAGCCCTCTGGCTGCCCTTTCGTTAAATACTACTACTTTACTGCGTCCGCCCGCATGAGAATCGATCACCCCCATTTGACCCCCATCTCCCATATAGGCTTCGAGGTTATGAGTTTGAGTGGTACCGTACCCTCTTTCGCCTTCCGTGGTGAAAGTTGAACCAGAGCCAATATAACGGAAACTAATTTTCCCCTTCTTCTCTGTAGACCTTTTTACTTTTCCAAGCTGTCTCTTCGTCTAGCCTTACCTACACATTTCCTTTCGAGCCTCCATCTTTTACCGTTTCCTGTTCCAGAAGCGCGCTTCCTTCCAATCGACCCCCCAAACAGGAAACCTCTCCTTGCGCCTTGCCTAAGCTGAATCCCGAATCCCGAATCCCGCCAATGGTTTTAGCCTTATCGGTTTAAACAAGAAACCTTCTCGACAGAGAGCTGGCCTCTCCCCTGAAGCTGTATTCTGGACTCCTTGGTCTTAATACCTATACTTGCTCCGTTCAATTTCGGCCTTGTTCTCTCCTTTTGAGAGCATGCCTAGCTCTGCCACGGAGGTTCAACATGACGCTACTTCTCCCTTTTCCCGCTCCGCCAGCTATAACCACCTGCCTGCACGGGATTCCAACGTAAACCAAGTGGATGTGAAAAGGCCTTTTTCAGAGACGAATCTACTGCAGTCATCCGAGAAGCAAGTGAAGGCGGATCAGGGTAGCTTTAGAACTGGCAGGAAAGTTCTACGCCACGCTTCTATCCGCTTAGCAAATGGTAAACCAAAGGCAAAGGAGGTTATAACTTCATCTTTAGATGGAGATGACCAAGGCCCAACACAATTGTCATCTCACAAAGTCACTGAGAAGTCCTTGCCAATTGAACGGCCTTCCAAATCACGCTCCGTGTCAAGCACAATTGCGACCTTAGCTCGCAAGCCATGGATCTCCTCACGGTCTCCTTCTCCTTCAACACCCAGTGAAGTAAGAAGCAAGGGTGGAGCTTCTGCCAATACAATTGGCAATGGCACTTTAGGAAAAGACCCACATATAAATACAGAGCATGCGTCTACCCAAGGGGTCTCCATTCGGGATATGCATCGGCGAAGGAGTGTTCTCGTCAAAGGCAGCTGGATATCGGAAACCCCTGGAACCAAGCTAAAATCTGATGATCCTGCCAGCTCCCAAAAACATCCGCCCATTCCCTCGCTACGCGGGAGAGCTTCATCGGACAGGCTCTTCGCCTCTTCCGCAGGGCCAAATGAATATATTCCTTCTGTCCCAAGGAGGCGTACTGGCCAATTGCCCCAACTCAATGTAAACCCGCCGCAAAAGAAGGACGAGCTTTGGTCCGTCTTTAGGGGTATCGATGCTGACTACCAAAAGTAAGTCATGCGGACTAAGCGGAAACAGAATAATGGCAGCTAACAGAGTCTAGATTCTCTTCGAAAAGTAGTTCTCTCAAGGCCAACGTCCTTCGCTCATCCCTGCTTCCCTTTCTTTCACGCTACGCCAATCACCAATCCATCCAATTTCTCCGACCTGAAGACCTCGATAGACGTATAAATATCTTGAATAAATGGTGGACGGGACTCCTCGAGGTCCTCAATGGGAGAACTAGCCAGTCTTTAAGCGGAGTCGATAGACCAGTATTTTTAGAAGCCATTGTTGGCATCATGATCAGGCCAGAATGGCGTATTCCAACCTTACATACATCATCATCATCATCTTCTACACTTACGGCTCTCAACGTTCGAACCCCAATTTCCAGCTCTAACACATCCCTTGAATCAACCGGGACAGATTTTCTCATCGAATCTATACACCACAACATCCGGAACATCTTCGCTCAAAATCTCCTATCGCAAATCGGATATTGCGTTGACAAATTGTCAATGAGACAAACCCCTGCAAGTCTTGTAACTTTTGCTGGTAAAACATGCACTTATGCGTTCTTTTTTTGCCCCGGTGTTGCGGACATTCTTGTGCGACTGTGGACCACCAACCCCGATACTCTCCGAAGGGTTTTAAGTGGATTCAACGTGGACAGAAACGCTAAGGCTGACGTTGAAACATCTGACCACATCGCGTCGTATTTCCCAGTAGCGCTGCGATCCTTATGCTTCAGGTCTCACGCCGCTACTGTCCGTTGTCTTCGGCGAAAGGCGCCTCCACCTCTGGGTGCGGCCAATGTTAATTGGTCAGGTCCATGGGTTTCCCGTTGGTCAGGGAGAGATACTGACCTTTTTTTCGTTTTTGCTAAGTATTTCCACATCTTGGTTGCGGAACTTTTACCCTCTGGATGCGAAAGGTCGAAATATGTCTTCGTTCCAGGACTTCTTTCTGTTCATGCGCAGATATTGACTGTTATGGAACATACTCTCAACAAACAGTCAACTGCTTCATCTGTGGATGATATTCATGGAATAACCTCAACAACATTTGAAGATTTCATCGATGGCACAGATGCTTCCGCTTCCGCCATACCATTGGGAACTGCAAATTCGCTGCGTGTCATGTCCGAAAATCGTCTCATTCTACTACTAAAGGACATTGTCACAGATCGGTCCCTTGAGTTATTTATAAAGCAAATGTTTGTGGAAAACTTTTGTGCAATCCTAAAGGTCGCCACCAAGAAACTGTCTCTCTTCGATCATAACGCATGCTTTGTTTTATTAGATTTCGTAGAGGAGCTCGTTTCAGTTATCCCACCATATTGCGAATCAACCCAGCAACCAGACTTACTAGACTGGAAGTTTTGGTTAGATGTCTGCAAGCGAATGATGGAAAGTAACAACTCACTCACAGAAGTGAGGGCTTTCTCTTTCATTTATGCTACTTGGAATGAGATAAACAAGCTTGATGAGAGAAAAGAAGCGTTGTGCTTGGGAATAATCTTGCACGAAACCTATTTCTACAGGTACTTTAATCATTGGAGCCCGATGGTACGCGCCTATTTCCACAGACTGCTATGCTGGCGGTTGGCCCGGTGTGAAGGGAAACCTTCTGCACAAGACTTGTAAGTAGTCGTGAAAAATGCCAAGTCACTGGATGGATGGGTGAGCTGGTTGCTAAATGTCTTTTACCATCTAGACGTATATACAGTGCTCTGTTGGATAGGCTCACTGGGATCTGGAACTACTTCCTTCTCTGCCAATCAAAGGCTGAGAAGGATCTCATCCCGCCGCTATCGACGGCACCTTGCAGCCCAGCGCCTGGGCGTCGAATTCTTATCATTAGGAATGACTACCAGCCCTCCTCTTTATTTGTCTGTTTGGACAACATCATCCCGGCAACTTCTTCCAGCCTGCCCTCAGCGTACAAAAGCCATGGTTCTATGACAGTCCTCGAGCCCAATACTTCGTGTTCCGAGTCACCCACCACATCTGGTAAAAGGAGATGGAAGGCACTGAAAACTATATTCACCGGCTCCTCGAATGTGAAACCAGGGGAGGTAACTCCAACGAAGAGTACCCATGATGAGAGCGAACACGGTGCAAACGACGCCTCAAACTTTGGGGATGCTGTTTCATCTGGACATGGAAACCCACAACCACCGACGAAGAACCAACCAAAATACACCTTCAGGTTCTCCCTTCAGTGGAACGATCGTGGTAGATGGCCCTCCAAGAACAGACGGTTATTCCCACCTTCCCTACCTCTTCCCGCCCAGCTTTTCCTCCAATCTCTTCGATCAAAAGACGCAAAACAAATTGACTCAGCCGATGGATCCTCCAAGTCTCTCTCCGGATCCAACTCTGACGACAGCTCAGACAGCGAAGGTGCAGAGATAAACTCCATCTCCAAGACAACAGCAACAACTACAACCACCGCAGCTTCCAGCCTTACCCAGACCTCTACCATCGGCCACACTGCTTCCGCTACCACTCTAACTCCCAATCCAAAGCCTAACCTTTCTGTCTTCACCGCATTCGAAACGCACCCAGATTTGGACGGGGAATTTCAATACCAATATCAATATCACCCCCTCGCACCGAGTAAATATGCCGGCCGCGCGCTGGCGGAGTGGGCAATGGTTGTTTGCGAGTGTGACAATTTCTTCGCACGACGACGTGATGAGGGAGTTCCGAGCGACGATGCGGTCGAAATCCCGATTCTGGGCGTCGAGAGCTTCCGAAAATGAAAACTAATAATGATGTAATAGAAAAATATAGTTTTTTCGTTACTTTCTCTTTCCTCTCGCTCTCTATCTCTCAAAACACACACACACCGGCATCACCCCAACTTCTTTCTCTTTCCCTTTTTGCGACGGAGGTCATAATCGCTGTACAGCATCAATATCTGGACATAGGTATATATACACACACTTCTCCTACTTAATTTTTGTCATCAGGTTGGTGATATCCGGTATTTCACACTCTACGGCAGATAAAACAACAACTTTCTTTTTCGATTACTTTTACCTTCACTTCTTTCTTTTTCGATTTTGAAGCAAACTCCCATCCTCCCTTGTTCTTTATCTGGGGCTTGCTTCTGTTGATAAAAATTTTTCTACATTGTTTGCCTCCTTATTTTTCTTTCCTAATATGCCATGCGAGGCAAGGCACGGGTCTTGGCGCGGCGTTAATCAATTTGTGTTTCATATCTTATTTAGATGGAATGGGGGACTTGTTTTTGCCGCTCGCTCCCCAACAGTTTTCAGCACGTCTGCAAAAATCCTACATAGTACATACCATTCATCATAGTGTTATTCTGTTCTGGTTCGTTCTTTTCTCTATTAAGGGCTGGTTCATTGGTGGGATGTATCGCATGCATTGCTGGTGTAGCATCGTCTCTCTTCATTCTGTCGATTCGTTTTTCGTTCTATGATCATTAGGATGATGGTGATAATGGTGATAATTGCCATATAGTGGACGTGGCGCTCATGCGTGTGCTTGTTTTATGAGTGAGTGTAGGGTGTGATTTTCAATACATGCACGAGAATGCATTTATTGGTTCGAGCAGATTCGAGCATAATTAAATCAAGATGATTTCACGGTCCTCATCCCTTCTTTATTATATATCTACCTAAGTCAGGCCTCACATGCCTTGGATTTTTGCAAAGATAGCGATGGATTGGGGCTTGGGTGGTTTTGCGATTTTCTCCCTCGCCTAACGTTCTGCTCCGTGTATCTATATAATTACAAATATTACATTTTAACCCAGTTTATCATCCATTGAGAAATATGGTTTATTCTAAGTCAGTTAACTACAGTGAGTGAGTGGCATAGCGATTATCTCGGGTTCTAGTTGAAGTGGACGTGGTTAGATCTGGAAAATGAAAAGCTTTCTTTCTAACCCGGGCATCAAACCCTTGGTTAGAAAACCTACTCTCATCCTGATTAGAATAATCAATCTGATTACCTTACAAATCCAAATCGTGTTCAACTAGACAGTCCCAGGGAACAGTGCTCATCATCTAGATCAAACATCTATGACTTCTCAGCAACATTCATCGGCAGAGGGTATCAACTAGATAGATATTCTGCTAAAAATGACTTTCAATGATTTGTATATACTTACATCTACATACTGTAAGAATAACATATGAAGTAAAATTACAATATCAAAGAATTATTGAAAGGTTCTAGAGAAAAAAAAAAAAAAAAAAGATAAAAAAGCTAAACTCTTATCAAAAGCTAATCATGTTGATGCTCAGTATTTGTTGTGATTTCCAGGCTTCTCTCCAGTTGGAACGTGGGTAGTAGAAATGGAACATAACGACAGCAAATGACGGGCATAAATATGGCTAGAACTAGATGAGACAAGACGTAGATAGAGCTTTAACCCGAGTTTTAATCCTTTTCCTCCCTTTTTTTTTTATTTTATTTATTTTATTTTTTTAAAGGACCCTGCGATCCTTTGGCGTTGTAATTACTAAATAGAGGTTGGCGGGAGCTAGCTATGATCTGAATTGCCGTGATGAGAGCCGGGTTTCCAACCATGTTCAACTACGTGCCTGGATAATTGCTGCTCTACGGACTGGAAATGATGAATAATCCCACGAATGACATCTGTAGGCAAGCGGGAGAGAATAGGAGTAAAAGCTATATTTAAGAGAGAGAGAGAGAGAGAGAGAGAGAGAGAGAGAGAGAGTGTGTGTGTGTGTGTGTGTGTTTGTGTGTGTGTGTAGAATACACCCAACCACAGGCTTGCAAAACTTTGTTAGGGTAGTTATATCAACGAGAGAAACAAATCGACGATGTGCATCTAGAGCACAATATTTCAACACTTCCGCTTCCCAGGTTGTTTCTTTCCCCCTCCCTCTCTTGCTGGAAGTATTCAAATTTCAGCTTGAATGATAGAATCCAACACAAGCAAAGAAGCAGGCCAAGTCCGCCAAAAAGAAGGAAGCATGAGAACCATAAATGATCGTTATATAGAGAAAGTTTATCCAAATCCCAACTAATCTACAACTCCCGCCTCCTTTGATTACAAAGCAGTACCGACAGGATCTATAAAGTTTTCGATGTTTCTTTCTCCAATGATTCCGTCGGTTCAGAGCTTTGCTCAACAACCTCCTTATCTGGCCCAGTTACAAGCGGTCCATCATCACTGGCTTCTATCTCCGCTTCGACAAATGTTGCTGGTGGTGGCGCTTCTAAACCATTATCTAGGCACGATGTTGGTGAGGTGGGCATTGGGTTTCGCGATACCGACGACGAGGTCGTTGCGGAGTCGACAACAGCAGGAGCAAGGTCACCGGATTCTTCTGTCGTAATTGGTGTGGATGTCGTCTCGGGAGAAGCATCCGTATCTGTAGCAGTAACTCCGCGTAAAGGAGAAGCCTGGTTCGAACTCTCGCTAAGCCTTGGCTCCAGATTTGCGGCAGAAGGAAAATCCGGTGGTGATATGGATTTAGCCTTGGCGGGAGGTGTGTTGCCAACCATGAGAATTCCATCTCCACCTATTTGCCATACATTCCAGGGGTCCACGATTTTGACCGTGGGAGCGGCAGGCATTTTAATGGGTTCTGCGACGGGTACAGCAGCAGGAACGGCGGGCTTTCTTCTAGCTGGTCCCCTCGCTCGGCCTTTTCTAGCATCGCTCAGAGGCACTTTCTCAACAGGCTCTTCGGGTTCGGGTTTCTTCCCTTGAGGCTTGGGGCCTTGAGGTCCCAACTTCAGCTGGCCCTCCAATTGCGAGAGAAAGCCAGCCTTTAAGGCAGCGATCTTGGACCCCCCAGGTCGAGAGGGGATAGGAGGCTTTGCCTTTACAACTGTAGGTGCTGTGGTATCAACAGAACCGGTAGATGTCGTTTTTGTTAGGTTTTCGTTGGAATTGTGCGATAGTGTTTTTGCTGGTCGTACAGGGACTTGAGGTTTTGGACGATTAGGGATCGTAGGCGGTTTTCTAGTCTCGGTCGGGCTTGTTACGCTTCCTTCTACTGGGCGTATCGGTTTTGAAAAAAGCCGTGCAGGAGAAGTAGGTGTTGCGGGTTTTGTTGGACTTTCAGGTGAAGTTGCTGTCGTCACCTCCTGTGGAGTCTGGACTGTTGTGACGAGTCGTTGACTGTCAGGAACATCCTCCCAAATATCCTTACTTGGGAAACGCTGTTTGCACTCCGAAATGGATGTCTTTTCATCCTCAAGGTGGCTTTGTTCATTCGATGGGGATATAGGACTTGGTGCAGCCCCATGCTTGCTCTGCAAAGTTTGATGCTCTGGCCGTTCCAATGGGGACTTCTCCTCATTACCGACATGTTCACTTGGAACATCTAGAGTTGAGACTGTAGCTTCCAGTTGTAAGCATTCCGGAGCATCTTCCCAAATATCCTTACTCGGGAATCTATGTGGCATAGGTTGACGTTTAAATCGCTCTGTAGATGCAGTTATTTTCGCCTCCTCATCGTCGTCTGGGAATAGTGGTTCATATTCTCGAACGTCTTCAAGTTCTGTATGCATTTCCTCGCGTTCCTCACTTCGTGAGCCAAACCTCACCCTGCTTGACACTGCACCATGGGTAAGGGATGGCTGGCTACTCGGACGACTTTCAGTGCGGCTGTGTGATCGATTTTGACCCCGAAGCGTGGGAGAGCCGTGCTCGAAAGTGGGCGAGATGGCAGGTGGTAAATGCTCTGCACCTGGTTCGATTTCGTCTGCTGCAAGCACAGGGGCATCATTTGGACCCTCTTCGGCCCAACTAGGCTCCTCCAATGACTGGGTGCCATGTGGTTTATGGTCCTCTAGTGCGGGGGCAAAGCCATCAGGGTGATGTTGGCGATGAAGCGGCTCATCGATATGGATTACTTTCTCTTTCTCCTGAAGACCTGCTCGTGGAACACTACATTTAGTATCTGCTGCTGTTGTAACAATAGATTCCTTAAGGGGGTTCTCTGCTGAGTCCTGTGACTGATGATACTCACCCTTGGACGAAGCAGATTCAGGAGGTGCAGACGCAAGCCGAGAAGCAAGTTCGTCGGTCGCCATGTATGCCAGCTCTTCCTGGGGTATGCCTGGAACGTTCGCATGAGTTGCTATAAAGAGTTAGATTCACTTCCTAATATCAAGAGTGCGTATAATTCTTCTAACTGAATCGTATCTTACCCAAACCAAGACCTGTGCTCGCGGATGTCTTTACAATCCTATTCAAATCATCACCGCTTAAAGCCCACTCAGGCCGTTCATGCCCTAGGCCTGGTCCATACAGGCCCTGTTCTTCGCGTGCCAGTTCATCAGGGTGTTTGTCGTACCAAGCTCTTTCAAAATTGCCAGTCGGGTGAACTCCATGGCCGTGAAGCCCATAACTACCCGGTGGAAGGGAGTTTTCTCGACTACTTTTAGGACGCTGGTGGATGTTCCCGGCTCGCTGTTGCCCACCGCTACTTACTCCGTGGTGATGCCCTTCATCACAATACGGAGATGGCGACGGGGCCTGCACATCGCCTGCGTTAGGGTCCATTGGTACACGCTGGCCAATTTCAGGGATACCTCCTTCCTCTCCATACTGTATGGATGTCCTACGGTTTGTTGAAGAAAAAGAGGATACCTGTTGAGACAGGCTAGGCATTAAATTTCCGGACCCCGGGCGATCCATATCATCGAGGTCAGGGGAGGATGTAGCATTCCCAAAACCCGCGGCGGCAGCCTGTTGTGGGCTGGTTCTGGTGACGGCCCGCACCTGCGCTTCAGCGCTGGAAGATGGCAATGATGGCTTCGGAGCGTGAAGATGTAGGTCGCGATTCACATTTCGTGTTTCCACAGGAGGGTCGTGGCTTTCCTCCTTGTTCTCCATGCTTGCATTTTGGTAATCTAGGCCCTCATATTCCATCCCTTCCTGACCAACCGACGGCAGAGCAACACTCGGAGGACGAGCGGGGGTATTGGAAGCATCGCTAGAATGTTGATTTCTCGTACTCGACCCAGCTGGCAATTCGTTTAATGGTGACGGAGCATAGCCATCGTGATTAGGGGACACAGAGCGACCGACGCGGCGGCTGTTTGGGCGCGGAGGCACTTTTGGCATTTGAGACGATACGGTATTTGGAGACCGTGATGGACGCGGAGGAACTATTGGAACTGTTTTCGTCGACATCGCGTCTTACCGGTTGGATAGTAGCGAACGGTCAGATAAAAGGTAACTGAGCTGCTGATCCTAATTAGTTTCTGGGCTTTTGAGAAAGCAGTTGAAGCAAGATAGAGAAGTATGCTGCTCTTCGAAAAGAAGGAAACAAAACAAATGAAGAACCTGGTTAAGTCTCTCCGCCTAACCTGAAACCCCTCCCCTGTAGGCCTTGTATCCTCTGCCTGTTTTCTTACTTTCTTAAATATGTTGATTTTGCTCGCAAATGGTTTTTCTTTTACCTGCGAAGCCATATCCTTTTTATTGCCTCCATTCCTCATCTTCGCTCGAGAATTTACATAAGCCCTCCTTCATCTCCGTTTGCTTCAACAACCCAAAGTAATTGGGTGATGAAGAAGCTCATGTATGACTCGGTCAAAGGGAGGGGCATGAAACCTCGACTGAGCAATCAAGGCATGCATCCAGGCGTTGCAGAATCAATAATGTGGGGAACAGCAATCATACTTAACAAACAAGGGGGATGGAATAAGAAGAGGGATAGATAGCGGGAACGTTCTGTTCAATTGGTTTGCACAACCTCAACACAGGGAAGCTGAGAGCGAGGATTTTTGTGATAGATACTGTGGGCGCATTGCTTACCTTTGTCGGTCTCTGGGCTAAATTCTATCCCTCATCAACGTAAGTATCAGCTCAACAGGTAGTTGACCCAGTTTAGAGGGTGTAGGAGAGCGAGCGGGACGAGCTCAATCAAAGTCCAAGGAGATGGAACCCAACGTGCAAAAAACAGTAATATCGGCTCGTAAATGGGAGAATATATATTTCTTCTTAGCATTAGCTGGATGTTTATATAGAGAGTACGGAGTAGAGCGAAGTTGAATTGGAGACAGTGTCTGGATTTCGAGAATTGCTGGAATGGGGTTGGATGCGGCTTTTTCTCTGCCACAGCCTTGGTATTAATACCCACTGCCCAAAACAGCCAACATGACGTCCCTGGTCGCGCTTTACCAAGGCACCTGACTCCGTATGTGGCTACTGGCCATTGGTTGTAATTTATCTCCGTATATGGCGGTAATAATTACCAACTAACGGGCTATCCGTATGAAAGGTCGTGTGCCGGCGTACGATTGGTTGTCGCGTTTGCGAGCCCCATCCCATTGGCTAGCCTTTGGAACTCAGAGTCGAGATCGATGGGGAGGCGATGAACTGCTTCTATCCATAGCATAGCATGATTCTCGTTATACTCGTTGTCATTATGCATGCAATGTTGCAAATCCAGGGGTAAAGCAAATTTCGAGTTTCCCTCAATTCGGCCCACGTAATCAAAAAGAATTTGAACATGACATGCTCCCGCCGTTGCTCAAGTGTTCCCAAGTAGATGTAACTACAGCGTACAGTACATAGAACTTAAAGACCATTCACATGGCTAGGTGGCTTCCACGCTATTCTGAAGGTGAAACGAGGCTGGTCACAATACGGAGTACAATCGATCCCGTTGCAGGGATACGGACTCAAGGGGGAAATCGTAAAATATCGATTAAATTATAAGAGGAGGTGTTATTACTCGCATAAGATCTTTTCAATAACTAATAGTGAAACAATAGGTAGAACTCAGAGGTCTCATCCATCAGAGGACTATACTGCGTAGGTCAGGCATGGCGGGGGAACGGTGGGGTGACATGCCACCCATAGATGTGATAAAATGCCTCTCATGATAGGCGGCATTCACTTGGCATCATGATTTATGATTTATTAAATTTTGCTTGTTTTGTCCTTCCCCAATGCACCAAAGAATTGTATGCATGAGGTTTAAACTACATCGAATAACGGAGATTATGAATAAGAGAGCCCAACTTTCTAAAAAAAGGGTAAAAACACGGTCATTAATATTTGGAATTTTTGGGATTCGTACTCATAAAGACAAAGGAAAACAAAAAGGAAAGGGGATTTGGGAGGGGAAGGTGCTGTTTGTAAGAAAGGCCCATCTAATTAATAGAAAAAGAGAAAATAAATCGTAAAGCCACCTTTCCTTTTTAACTAGGGAGGACACGAAAAAACATAAATGCCAAGGAAAATGGGAGAGGGGAATCCAGGGAATGCAAAGGAGGGTATGGCAGGGAGAATGAAACCAAGTCGCCATATTTCGCCCGCTTTTTCGCCCGCTTTTTCACATGTAATGAGGAAGGGGAGAAAGTAAAACGCCTCCTATTTGCTCATCACCCAGACGGCCATGTATTTGATTATCCCCTCTTTTTGTCGCTCTGGCATTTTTTGTCCGAGGGAGTGTTGGGGCCTAGCCAATTTATTTCTTGGTGGCCTTCTGCGCGGCCTTGGTGACCTTGCCAGTAGTCTTGTCAGACTTGACGACGGACTTGATGACACCGACAGCGACCTGTATGGGTTTAAGGTAATTAGTCAACTGGTTCACATATATGAATAGCGAAGAGTTTAAAAACTTACGGTTTGTCTCATATCACGGACGGCGAAACGTCCAAGAGGGGGATAGTCAGTGAAGGGCTCCACGCACATGGGCTTGGAGGGAACCATCTTGACGATAGCAGCATCACCAGACTTGATGAACTTGGGGTTGTTCTCAACAGACTTTCCAGTACGGCGGTCGATCTTCTCAATAAGCTCAGAGAACTTGCAAGCAATGTGGGCAGTGTGGCAGTCGAGGACTGGGGCATAACCAGCGCCAACCTGGCCGGGGTGGTTAAGGACGATGACCTGGGCATTGAAGGATTCGCAGCCCTTGGGGGGATCATTTTTGGAGTCGCCAGCAACGTTGCCACGGCGGACTTCCTTGACTGAAACGTTCTTGACGTTGAAGCCGACGTTGTCACCAGGGTAACCAGCCTGGAGTTGTTGGTGGTGCATTTCGACGGATTTGACTTCAGTGGTGACGTTGGAGGGAGCGAAAGTCACGACCATACCGGGCTTGATGACACCAGTCTCAACACGTCCGACGGGAACAGTGCCAATACCAGAGATTTTGTAAACATCCTGGAGGGGAAGACGGAGAGGCTTATCGGTAGGACGGGTTGGAGGTTCAATGGCGTCAATGGCATCGAGAAGGGTTTTACCAGAAGACTTGCCAGAGGCAGTCTCCTTGTTCCAGCCCTTGTACCAGGCGCAGTTGGGGGAGGGTTCAATCATGTTGTCACCCTCGAAACCAGAGATTGGCACGAAGGGAACAGCCTTGGGGTTATATCCGACCTTCTTGATGAAGTTGGAAACCTCCTTGATGATTTCGTTGAAACGGGACTCGGACCACTTGGTGGTGTCCATCTTGTTGATGGCAACGATGAGTTGCCTCACACCAAGGGTGAAAGCAAGCAGAGCGTGCTCACGAGTCTGGCCATCCTTGGAGATACCAGCCTCGAACTCACCAGTACCGGCAGCAATGATGAGGATAGCGCAGTCAGCCTGGGAGGTACCAGTGATCATGTTCTTGATGAAGTCACGATGGCCGGGAGCATCTAAGCGGATATGTTAGAGTAGATACTCTGGAAGTTTGAAATCTGCTTAGGAGGGGTAAAAAAAACTCACCAATGACAGTGACACTATACTTTGGGGTCTCGAATTTCCAGAGGGCGATATCGATGGTGATACCACGCTCACGCTCAGACTTCAGTTTGTCAAGGACCCACGCATATTTGAAGGATTTCTTGCCCAACTCTTCGGCTTCCTATAGGTAGACAGTTAGAATATGTTTAGGGAAATTTCAAAGCCTGTTTTCCCGGGGAAATTCTCCCCGAAAATAAAAATATCACAAAGCGCACGAATGAGAATTATGATTGGTTGGAGAAAAATGATGCCAAGTGGAGGGGCAATGCATGGGTCAGTTGCGCTGGATGTATTGTGGCTGCAGACGGGGAACTAGCGAAAACCAAAACAGAGGGGTAACAGAGCCAAAAAAATTTTTGCAAGTAAAATGAAGATAAAAATTCTTCTTTACCTTTTCGAACTTCTCAATGGTACGGCTGTCAATACCACCGCATTTGTAGATCAAATGACCTATCGAGCGTATAGTGGTCAGAAAGGTCTCGCGATACAGCCATAGTGTGTTAGGAGGGGTTGCTTACCAGTGGTGGTAGATTTGCCCGAATCGACGTGGCCGATGACGACGAGGTTAATGTGAGTCTTGTCTTCCTTACTGTGTGATGGGAAAAAACGCCAGAGTTAGTCGAAGAAATTAATCAAGATGGAATAGGTGGATGCTTACCCCATGGTGGCGGGATTTAAATGTGAAAATTGGGAGAGTTTGGGATGGAAAAAAATTCGATATCTTGTAGTTCTTTGGAAGAGACTAGAAGAGACCAGGAGAACGCTCAGATACTACGGCCAAGAATGCGTAGAGGTGCTGGAAAGGTCAGTTAGATAATATGGAAAAGCTATGGAGAGGTAGGATGTTGGAACGGGGAGAGGAAGCGGTGCATGAGGGTTGAGAGGATACGTACTGAAGCAGACGAGCAGAGGAAGAGGGAAAGGGAAAAAATTTTTGTGCGAAGAGAGGGGTTTTTGTATGCTTTCTGGGCGGGGGAAAGTGCAGGAGGCGAGCCTACTAGGCCATTTTTGTACGTCACGTGCTTACTCGCTGTATTTTTGGCGGGGCTCATTCAGGGCCACTACAGTGACCACTTTTTGATAAGTGTCGTTGGTTTTGGAAATTGGGACCAAAAGATAACTGAACTGCCTTTATTGCTGGCTATTAGGGAGACATTGGCTTAAACGTCAATTATAGTAGAGCAATTTTCCATACCCACCATCAGACATGAAATCAGCTAATCTCTCCACTCGAATTATTCAGTCCCAGATGTTCATGTTACAATGCTACAGCTGTTTTGTATTATGGCCAAATTTGGCATATCTTGAATTTTTGATTCGGGGAGTATCGACGTAATAGCAGTACATGTATTTTGTTTTTCAAAAGGTCGAAAGAATCGGAGAGAAACTTGTTTAGATGCTAGTTGTATCAGCCTCTCCGTAAATTAGGCTACCTTGAGCCACAACGACGACCAAACCAGGAGTAAAGTTAGGGTAGTTAGTTCGTTCATAAGGTGACTCGATGAGTTGTCTTTGCCCTAGTTTTCTCTCCATCGAGCCCCGCAGGTTGTGCACTGCAATTTGTTGTCAAGTCAGCATTGGTCTTCCCTTGTTTACGTTTGCAAACATATGTGGATTTCCTTTCCCTTGTAAAGCTCCAAAGTTGGGAGGGGGAGGAGGCAGGGAGGAGGCAGGGAACCGGCAGGAGTCCCGATTTTTTCTAAAGCTTATATCGTACCTTGAAGAACGTAGTCATTGGTTCGTCGGCGCTTCGAATCTGCAATTGGTAAAAATATGCACGGTCGCCATCACAGCCTTCCGCTGGGCATTGCGCTGCAAATAATAATGATGGAGAAAGAGGGTAATCAGCAGTCGTTGTACAGATACAGGGACAGAGCATGACCAAAATAGCAAAGGGGAAATCCTCAAAGCATGGGGCAATCAGGGGAGTAAAATGGAACAGCTCGAAAATTTCCATGGTCATTCAATATATGTATTTAGGTGGTTGGTGACTCACTCCCTTGGCTATCAGCGTTCTTCCACTCATCTTTCCCCCCCAACACATCAGAAACCTCTTTCCGCTTCATCTCCGTCCTCTCGTAGTACGTTCGGTCGAGTATATATTGGTAGGGACAAGTGCGGCATTCGAATCTGTTGACACCTAGTGGGTAGCGAGGGCTGGGATCTGCTCGGGAGATGGTAAGGGCATTGCTACAGTTTGGACAAACTAAAAACACATTTTGCGAATCAAATGGTGGCCTATTTAACGAGAAACTTTGCAGGCCATTCAAAGTATTGGGGTGAAGCTTTGAAAAGACTCACATGTCAAAGGCATTTTTGGCTGGAATTCTCAGACGATTGAATTGATTGAATCAATGACTATCCAGAGATATAGTATATTATAGGTAGCGATACCATTGTCACACCGAGGAATTTCCAAAAATGGATACAGTGTGTGAGCTCATTGCATCGCGCACCGTTGCTCTCCAGATGTGCTGCCGTGGGTCTCGTCCACTATGTCTTATTGGCCGATCTGCGAGCAAAACATTCCCGCGCGACTAATTTGTTCTATCAAATCCCTTGAATTAAGCGCCGCACATCTGCGTGGCTAGCCGGAATATATTTGTTCCTGTAACAATTTGTACAGATCCAGAGGCTTGGCTGATACAAACACTCAACACGACCACAACCTTAATAGCAAGAATAAAGACTGCGACTATACCGAGCCTCTCCTCCATCGCGGCTTTACATTGCAAGGTCAAAATACTTTCGTATTGTTGACTACTACAGCGGAGAAGCATCAGAGCTTAGCGCTTGGTTGGTCGTCCCGCCCCGCATCATCAACTCCAGGCTTCCAGCTTCACCGTTGAGTGTTGATTTGCTTATTTATTCTGTGACAACTCCACATGAGTAAAGTTTGACGCACTCTTATTTTCGTATTCATAGGCGTCTCAAAAATTAGACCAAACTTCGAAACCCCATAGCATACCCCGCAGTCGGGCTGCAATTACCTTCTTTCAGGCGAACTAGAAGCAATAGACACAACACAATGCGCCCGGAGGATGACAAGAGAATAGCGGACGATGAGGTGTGTTGAGTCAATCCATACCTTTCATCCTTTCTTTCAAATGTAGTGAAAATGGCAAATTTCTCACAAAAGTTCTGGTATTTTTAGGGAGCCAGTCCTGCTGAGAGAGTTGCCGCCGCCTGCCGGGAAGATAACACGGATGCCCTAGAAGAAGTCCTTACAGAGATGGAGAGTGGGAAGAAAACAAATGAGGAAATTGCTGCGTTTTTTAACAGCGTTACGGATCCCTTGGGCAATCATGCGCTTCATATCTGTGCTATGCATGGAAGCTGTGAGTGCCATAGCCTCTGTCCATAACTATAGACTCTACGCCCGACTCTCCATTACCTTATATCTAGCGACCCCAACCACCATACGTACACCATGCAATCCCACTTCTAAGAAGGAACAAGGGTGAATAAAGAAAATCTAACAATTTATTTCTATACGCTCAACCACAGACCACGCAGCCGACTTCCTCTTCGATATAGAATTTTTCGAATGCGACCCAAGAACTCGACTCGACAAAGAAACCCCCCTTCACCTCGTCGCGCGCTACGCAAACGACAAGAGCCGTTACAATTCTGTCACAGATGCCATCACAATGGTTAAAATGATGTGCGAAGCCGGCTGCGACCCGCGCGTAACGAATAAAAATGGCGAGACGCCTTCCCGATTACAGGATATGATTCCAGAGGAGCTGCGAAAGGAACTGAGGCAGGCGGAATATCTACTAAATGAGGGGCTGGGGTTACAAGATGATCCTGATAGTGATGGCGATGATGCGCGGGCGGGGAATAGCGCGAGTGATTCTGAGTGAGGACAGATAGTGCTTGGGTGGATGTGAGAGAATGTCCCGTTTATGAGCCTTCTTCTCGTTTTTCTTCCTCGGCTATATTAGATCAATTCAACGTTTCTGATTAAATTCCATTCGCGTATGCGAAAAGCTAAAAGAGAAGAAAGAGGCGAAAAACAGAACGAAAGAAAGCTGGAAGAAGAAATAAGGGGGAAAACTGCCTTTGGGTGCCACATGCATGATTTGCTGTTGTTTAGCGTCTGTTTTCTTGTTGTGTCCGATTTTTTTTTTTTTTTTTTTTTTTTTTTTTTTTTTTTTTTTGCAGTATCCGTCCCTCCATTTACCGTCGAGTTATTTGTTATCCCCCTCTTACCTATTTATCCCGGTATTTAGCCCATGCATTCCCCACCCGGGGCCCTTCTCCCCTTTTAATTCCCATTCTTATACTTACTTGCTCCCCCTCCCCTCCCCCTCTTCCCCCCCTTACGCTGCGAGAAAAGCAAGTTGTCCATATATAGATATATACCCACATATATAAGCAAGAGAGTAAAAGCCCTCGTGGCACAAACACGGATACATATACGCATTTTCCCTGTTACATCCGTATATTTTCTCTTATCTCTTCCAATAAGAGGTTTTTCTTCCCTGCCCAAGGACATTGGGGCAATATCGAGGGATATATATTGCTTCCCGTTATATGGACAAAAAGGCGCTTAGGACTAGCTAGCCCTGAAGGCCTGGTTCGTTTCACTGATTGTTATTTGCCTTATTCCAAGAGCAATTATCTAGTAGAGAGCGGAGAGAGTTAGAACATATAGATTTTAAACCATTTATTTTTTGAAAACTGACATCATACGCTCCAGAAATTGTAAAAAGAAGAAAGAATAAAAGACAACATTGAAATCGTAAATCCTCCCTCACCAACAAAGGGGGGAAATAAAATAAGTAGGGAAGAAATACATGCAATAAGTTTGATTTTATTAAACCAACATATTCGGGAGGAGGATATAAAAAATGAATGACAGACTCGTCATCAAGCATCACTGTCTCCATCACCATAACCATCCTCCTTCCCCAAATGCAACGGTTCCCGAATCCCCAAACTTCTCTTCAACCTCTTCTCAAACGCCTCCACCTCCGAATGTCTCTTACCCGCCGCATCCATGCTGTCACCCCCATCCAGGGACCCTTCACTAAACCCATACACCTCCCGTACCAGCCCAGACACGCCCGCGACACCTACCTCAACCTTTCCCCTAGGCCCAACAAGATACTCCACAACCTCCTCCCCACCATCCATCTCCCGGTTACGCACGATATAACCTTCCTTACATAGGCGCGCCAGCAGCCTATCCGTGCGGTCGATGGGTGTGAAGTTATCAGCGTTGACGCGACGGAGAAGGCGGTCTAGCTTCTGTTCGCGTATGGAGCCGCCGGAGAGCAGGATGGTGGATATTATGAAGGTGTAGATGGCGGTGTAGGTGCTTTCGGTTACGGAGGAGGGCGCTCTTGTTGGCGGGAGGATGGCTGGGGTCCGGTAAGCGGCGGGGAGGATGGTTGTGAGAGTCCAGGTTTTGGTGGTAGTGGCAGGTCGCTCGGTGCGTTGTGCGGCTGGCGGTGCGAGGAATTGGTTAAACGTATTTTCACCACATGCATGTTTAGATATTCCCCTACGTGTGCTGGCAAGCACGGTGAGGGAAGGAATATTACGTTTTTGAAAGCTCAAAGTCAACGGGAGGGGAAAGAACATGAAATAAAACACACACCTCTCCTTTGACTAATCGTCACCTTCTCCCTCAATGGCTGCTCCACCATCTGCATGCCGAATTTCTCCATCAACTCCCTCTGCGCTCCTTCAAAGACTTGCCTGAACTGCCTCGACCCTTGCTCCCCCAGCACTTTGTCTCTGATATCGGTTCGCCGGATGACCTGCCGCGAATACTCGCTCGCCAGTGCGAGTCGTACAAGCTTCTTGACCATTACCTCAATGGCTCTGTGAAGCTGGGTGGAGATCTCCGGCGTCGACCGGTCATCTGTAGAAGCATCTGAATCGGAATCAGAGGCCGGGCGCCGCTGTCGTTTTTGTTGCTGTGTGGGTCGTTGGGAGTGACCGTGCTGGGGATCGAACGATGCCTCAGAGTTCACATTCGACTCATCTTGGTCGTCGGGCTGTTTCAAAAAAAAAAAAAAAAAAAAAAAAAAGAGGAATCGTTGCGTTAGTTCGAACTCTCAGAAAACCTCGTTGAAGGTTCGATTTGACCTGTAAGGGAAGAAGGAAACAATTAGATATGGTAGAAGACGTACGGCGCGACGGCGGTTGCGCACGACGGGCATTCTTTCAATGGAAACTGTAATCTTCCTGCTGGATTTTTGGGGTTACTCAGTTAACTTCGTTATTATTAGGATAAGGTGGTAGCAGGTCTATGGATTCGAATGCAGAAATAAATAAATTGGTCAACTCTTTTGAGTATTTCGTGAAGAGCGACTTTGAATTTATTTATTAAGTAGTCGCGAAAACGCGATAATGACATATTCCGTTTTTCGCATTATTTATACTTAATAGTTTGATCACATGTCTCCCTCCAAGCAACAAGCATCATTGGTCTAGTGGTAGAATTCATCGTTGCCATTCCTTAATGGGATCAAACTCGATGAGGCCCGTGTTCGATTCACGGATGATGCATTAAACAATACTGGTTTTATTTTTTCCCTATCTTAATTTCTTCTCGTTTTCCTAGTCTAGTTTCATGCATATCTTCTACGGATATGAGAGGGGATATGTATGCTCGTAGTTTGCACATTTATGCTCTTTCAACAACCCGATTCTATCTAGAAGCCATCATGCTAAAAAAAAGCCCGTCCCAGCAACGTTCAGACCGTCCGACTCTGGCAGATCTAGGTCGCCTGAGCCAAGCAAGAGATGAGGGCGTGAGAAACTGCAAAATTATCTGTTTGACTGGCGCTCCATGATCGGCTGGCTTGCATCGCGTAGAACGCTCGTGTTTCTTGCATCAGCGCACGAGCCGGACCCGTTAAAAGCCACAAGAGAACCAATGAAACCGCCGCATCTCCATCCTCCATCAAGAGAAAGAGAAAAAAGATGGAGAACACGGAAAAGAAGCTAAGTTAAAAAAAAAAAAAAAAAAAAAGGAGGATTTGACAAATCCCGTTCTTTTAAATACGCCACCAGATGAATGCCGCTGTTTATACTCCGTAGAGAGCTGGCGCATCGCTCCTTTGCTTCCCCTCCTTGAACTCTCATTCTCTTCAAGTCAATATAAGAATCATTTCGCCCTTTCTCAATCGCTCCCCAGGTGGTGTCTCTTCCCTGCCTTGAGCACGGCGTGTCAAGATGAAGAATTGGGGCATGGCCATCAACCGTGTGGTCGCGGACAGCCTCATCGGCCGCCGCTTCAGGCTAGAAAATTCTGGCCATGTAAGCAAGCAAAAAAAGAATTAGATAGAAAGACAGGGCAAGAAGAAGAAGCCTTACAGACTGACCATATAATATTCTTGTTTCACCTAGCGACATGAGCGGAAGGGATCGCGCTTCTTGACTGAAGTCCGCGCCGGCCTCACCACCTTCTTTGCCATGGCCTACATCATTTCTGTATGTATTTTGGGCCCCTCTGTATATATACTAGTAGTACCCATTGTGGCTTTGACAAGAACATCAATAATGCTAACGGGCTGGAAGGTCAATTCCAACATCCTGACTCAATCTGGAGGCACATGCATCTGCAGCGACCAGGAAAACCCAACATGTGCCGGAAACACAGAATACGAGCTGTGTTTGAATGCGCTCAGACGGGACTTCATTACGGGCACTGCAGCGATTGCGGCCCTTTCGTCGTTCTGTATGGGTCTATTTGCCAATATGCCAATCGCTCTGGCTCCTGGAAGTACTGCTCCCTCTTTTCGGAGAAAAAAAATATACGAAATAAAACAAAAGTGGCTAATAAAGCAACTTCGCTTCTAGTGGGCTTGAATGCATATTTCACGTATAACGTTGTTGGATTCCGTGGCACTGGCCCCGTTCCTTATCGCCTTGCGCTTACCGCTGTCTTCATTGAAGGGTTTGTCTTTGTGGGTTTGTCGGTATGCGGTATGCGCCAATGGCTTGCAAGAGCTATTCCACGGTCGATCAAACTCGCCTCGGGTGCTGGTATTGGGCTCTATCTATGTGCGTTGGTTTTGATTTTTCTATCCTATAAAAACTCCCCAAGGCCACGGGCTCTAACGATATCTTTGTTGTTTGATTTTAAAATAGCTCTCATTGGCTTAACGTACAGTGCCGGTATTGGTGCCATCACTGGTGACCAAGCAACACCACTCTCTCTTGCTGGATGTGTGGAGAGCGAGATGATAGATGGCGTTTGTCCCTCCGGAGCCAAAATGCGCAACCCAACGTTTTGGGTTGGTCTTTTCTGTGGTGGTGTCTTCACCTGCCTCCTCCTCATGTACCGCGTCAAGGGCGCTATAATTGCCGGTATCCTCCTCGTGTCCATCATCTCTTGGCCCCGGCCGACAAACGTCACCTTCTTTCCACACAATCCCCAGGGAGACGACTCATTCGATTTCTTCAAAAAGGTCGTCACTTTCCACCCCATCAGGAAGACATTGGCAGCCCAGGACTGGAATCTCGGCAGCGCAGGGGGCCAATTCGGCCTGGCGTTTATAACCTTCCTGTACGTCGACATTCTCGATGCGACAGGCACGTTATATTCCATGGCGCGCTACTGTGGCGCAATTGACGAGAGAACGCAGGACTTCGAAGGATCAGCCGTCGCCTATATGGTGGATGCATTTAGCATCTCCCATTGGTTCCCTCCTCGGCCTGTCCCCCGTGACAGCCTTCGTTGAATCAGGCGCCGGGATTGCCGAAGGAGGCGCCACGGGTATCACCGCTATGGTTACGGGGCTCTGCTTTTTCGTCTCCATCTTCTTCGCGCCTATATTCGCCTCGATCCCGCCGTGGGCGACGGGCTGCACGCTCGTCCTGGTCGGGTCGATGATGACCAAAGTCGCATCAGATATCAACTGGTCGTATATCGGTGATGCGGTGCCCGCTTTTGTTACACTGGCGGTGATGCCCTTTACATACTCGATCGCGTATGGTCTTATTGCGGGGATTATGTCGTATATCCTGCTCAATACGGTGGCCTTCGTCCTCGAGAAGGTCTCGGGCGGCCGCCTCGTCCCGCATAACAAGGACCTGAAAGAGCCGTGGTCGTGGAGGATTCCGGGTGGGATCTTGCCCGGCTGGCTAGTTCGGTTGGCGCATGGGTATGCTTTTCCTTCATTTGATTCCGCATATTTTTGCCTCCTATATATATATGATAACGGCCAAACTAACATTCCCACTTTCACCTCAAAACAGCAAGAAAGATTTCTGGCGCAAAGACGTCTTGGACAGGGACGATCAAGACTACTCATTAGCCACCTCTGCTCAAACCGCAGATGCTGGTGGATACGCCTGCACGGGGGATAAGAGCGCCGTCGCCATTGCCGCTTCAACGAGTGATGGTGGCGATGCGCACAAGGAGAAGTAATGCAGGCTAGATAGAAGAAGCAGCAGGCTGCTTGCTGGTCTTGGGTTGTGATTTGGACGCTTGGGTTTCTTCCAGGGCCCGGTGAAGTAATAAGTTATATATGGATTATTTTGTTGGAAGTGTCTGCGTTTCCAAGGAGAGGATAATCCCGTGATATTCTATCGTGGTGTTTCTTGTTTGGAGTTTCACTATCCTCTCCAGACCACCGACCAGCATATGTATGTATGTATATAGGGAAGTTAAATATTTTAATACTGTATATACGTTTTCGTTATTTTACCTTCTGGTATGTTTAGGAGACGTTTTCATTACAGGCACATTTCCCAACATTTTACCCTCCAAAATAAAAAAAAAATTAAGAAAGGCAAGACTTCATTGAAGTATGTCATTGAAAGTAGCATGATAGGGCAGGAGAGCAGAGCATCGCATGATGACGCAACGAATATATAATCAGTGAGTAGATATCAAAGAGACTTACTTCCCAGTCAATTTCCTTTTTTTTTTTTTTTTTGGGGGGGGGGGGGGGGAATGATTAAAAGGAGAGAAAGAAAATAATATAGAATATAGAAGATTAAAAAGTTGAAATATCAGCAAGAAAAAATGAAAGAAATGAAAGAAAAAGAGGAGGTGCAAAAAAAAAGGGATAACTACTGTGTAGATGAGAAGGGGAAATCAGGAAAAAAAAAGGTTGTTACTGAGCCAACTATTCAATTTAATGAAACCTAGACAGACTGGTTGCATGCAAGACATGTACAGCCTGGTACCGGCCTGGAGGCTACTAGGAGTTCATAGAAGAATATAAAAGAAACCAAGAAATGAATAAGAGAGAGGGATAGAAAACAAACTAAACTGTTATACTAACCTAAATAATCCTGCCTGGCATCCATGAATTATGAGGGAGAAAAATAATACAAGAAAACCCAACACAAATGAGGAAAGGTGAATGTGAGAGTAAATGGAAAGAACACGAATACACACAAAAAATGAAACATAATTAGCTAGCAGGGAGCCTCGAAATAATTTGAGCAAAGGAAGAAGAGAAGAGAAACAATTGGCGCACCTGAAAGGGCAATGAAGGATCGTGATTTAATAAGAAAAAAAGTAAAAAATAAATGAAAGGAGAAGACATAGAAAACAACCCACGAAACAGTCATCGGAATAAACAATGAATACAAAATCGGAGACATGGAAAAATGGACAAAAAGAACATTCAAGAGGCTTCCACCAATTCCAATAATTGTACGCCTAACATCGCTGCACATCTACCAAATCGGATTTCCTTCCAAGTAATTCCCCTCCACACATCCCATCGACCTGCCACGCATGTATACTGTTGCGGTCATAGCAGATGTACAGCCATATTCTCAAGACGAAGACTCCCCTGCTGTCGTCACCGCCTTTTTCTTCGGTTGGGGCGGTCTTCTCAGGCTTTTGACTCGGCTGATGAAGCCACTGCTACCACTAGCTGTCTGTGCAGGAGCCTTTGCGTCCTCTCCGCCGCCGATACTGGACTTTCGTTCTTCTGTAACTCTCTTTTCGCCTAGAATATCCTTTGGGCTACTAATTGATCGTTGTCTGGTCCGGGGAAGGAGGCTATCAGTCATGTCATCTGAAAGTTGGATCTTGGCACCTTTTTTATCGTATGCATCATCATAATCCTGTTGTTGGAAGAATGGGTTCCTATCGTTATGTCGCTTGGAGCCGGAAGTTCGAGGAGGGCTTGCCTGAGTATGTTGATTGTTGGAATCAGCAGTAGAATCTGGTGAAGTAACCCGTGGGACTCTATCTCTATTGTTAATTCCGCGGATCTTTTGTGCGAGACTCTTCTTGCGCTGTAATCCTCCATTTTGTAAATTTTGAGCTTCATTCTCATTTTCACGCCGCTGGATGGCAGCGCGACTCGCGGGAGCGCCTTCCAGAAATGTACTAGTTCCCAAACCCATACTTTCAGCCCCATGAATCGGTTCCAGTTTTGCTGTTGGGTCGAATGCTGTGCTTTGGCCTATCTTGCTGCTAGTCAAACTACCAGTGCTTGCATAATCCGCATACCCCTCAGCCCCTCGCCCATGGAAGAGATTGAGATCGATATTGCTGTTATTAGGGCCAGCCCCGCCCAAAGCCATGTTTCTCGAATCCTTCGCGAAAGCTTGCATTGGGGCCGCCCGCGATCCTTTACGATTGCGGTGGGGGTTGCATGCATCGAACGGTCCATCATGGTGGAAGACTTAACAAAGTAAATTGGAACATTAGTGAGAGATTAAAAGAAAATAGAAGGTAAAGCAAAAAGTATTTGTAAAGAGGGCAATTGATCCCTTACGGCCTGTCCCATATATGCTGGTAACATCCAACTTATCAATAACGTCGAGCCTATGGCCGTTTGTTCGCCTGCTGCGAGATTTGCTGTCCTTGTGTTTAGCATCACGTTCTCGATGTCTCCTTTCTCGCCTTCGTTTTTCCTCCTCAGGGTCGAGTGATTTTGACGGTCTGTCCATTATGGAAGAGTCTGAGTTCCGGCGGGGTCGACGTTGACTGCGGGATTTTGAAGACTCTTTGGGATCTGCGAAGACGTTTCCAGTTGGACCCCGCCTATTTCCCTTGCTGCGTGACTGTGATTCTTCTCCGGATAGTTTCCGAGCTGGGCGGCGGGAAGAGGTTTTATCATCAGAGAGAGTGTGTCCAGAGGGAGGAACATTTTCCGGTCGTGGGGGTGGTCGTCTTCCGTTTGAATTCGACGGCTTATCGGCTGGCTTGTCAAGAGAGAGGTCTTCCTACAAAAAAAAAAAAAAAAAAAAAATAGGCCCTGCATTAGTATGTACGGCACAGAAAACTGAGCTGGTAATGCTTGACACTTCGAGTTTGTTGAGAGGCCATGGCACATACAAATAATTCTGCAACGTGTCCGGTCGACGGAGGATCCGCTGATGGAAGCTTTTCGGGTGACATATTCCCAGTTGAAGCAAGGAGTGAAGCCTGAGATTCTGAGTCGTCGAGGAATGGGTTTCTTGACACTGGGCGCTGTTGTCTCAGGGGAGGGCCTGTCGTGGAAGCGAACGATGACGAAGAGGCACGATTTCTAAAGGGATTATTGGAGCCCAAATTGACAGTCAATCCCGGTGAGGGTTGCCGGTCTGAGAAGGAGAATGACGAAACGAAAATTATCAAGATCTTAGATGGATAGCATGGCAGGTTGGGGAATTCAAAATTGCCCCGGATGGGTGGTGTACGGGTAGCTGGCAGGCAGTCTGAAACCACTAGTGGATCGCACTTGGCCCAAGAGGAGGTAGTTATTAGGGAGAAGAATGGATGGATGGACAAGAGATAGGCTTAATGGTATTAAGAGTGGATTGAAAATGAAAAAATTTCTTGGGGCTGTTGTTGTTGGTGGTTGTTGGTGGTTGTTGGTGGTTGTATAT
>NW_001813971.1:815280-817628 GCF_000149585.1 Histoplasma mississippiense | reverse complement strand
TGGTATCGGGGCAAGGAGACATGATGACAGGAGATGAGTATTATTAAGGGCAAGGAGAATGAAGTCACCGCGGCAGTGACAACCGGTTTCAGGTCGGAGAAAGAAAGACCAGCAAGCAGGTGGGGATCCTGTGAACCAACAGCCGGCCAATGATCCTGAAAGCACACGACAGGAACAGGCCCAGTAGCTGTGCTTCTTGTGTCTTCTTCCTTTTCTTATTTGACAATGACAAGAGGATGGTGGGTCGTCGCGATGTGTCTTTCTTCTCCTCGAAACCCTGGAACCGCCCGTTGTCGTCGGCAAGTTGGTTGGGGTTGGGCGATGATCAGGGACAACTACGAAGGAACACGCAAACGACGGCACGGCGGACGATGACGAGGTGGATCCCTCCCAGTAGCAAACTAATCTTTAATCGTTCTTTGGGCAGTCAGCTAACTTGCCAGTCAGTGGCCGTCACAAAGCCAGGTCGATTGGTGATGTTAGGAGAAGCCTTCAACCCGCCAGGACGAATCAACGTCGCTTCTCAAACGTGAAACAATCGGGGTGGTGACCAAACAGCGCGTGAGGCTGGGAATTAGGGTGGGGAAAACGATGACGGACGAAGCTGTCAAGACCAAATGAAAGAAAGACAGACAACGAAGTGGATCAAACGATTGAATGGATAGGCATGCTTACCGGTGAGACTGAATAATGCCTCTGATTGATTTAAGGAGTGTACCGTCGGAGAAAACAAGGGGGGAACACGGATCAATATGTTAGTGACGGGACACGAGGATCCATGGATGGGGAAAATGAAGGAGTAAACGCGGAACGGATAAAGGGGCTGCTTTAGTTCACTCATCAAGGTGCAGGCTAAAACATGGCCCGCCCGCAGTCATCGATAAGCAATAAGAACCTCCAGCTACAATCTTCTGCCACCGCTGAACAGAGGGGAATTTTGACAACAATCAATGCACGTAATCTGTCAGCAACATCGAGGTTAGCAACATCGAGGTTCGTCCACGATAGAGCAATTGATCACGCTGCTGCAAACAGACGGCGACTGGTGACGGTGAGTTACATGAAATTTGCCGTACGGAATTCTGTGTATCGATGAATATTATTTGACTGAATTCCGAAATTCCGTTAACGCACTGTATATATGGATTTTTACCTCTGCTTTGATAAATAGAAATTCAACGTTAATCCGTTACATCAGAGCGCAAGAAGATCCATTTAAATACTCTACGATGTAATTAATATGCTTCCGACCTAGGTTAGTTATCTGCAAAAGAAAACAGGAAACTTATTAGACCAACCCAAGCCCCATGATTTTCCATGATCCTCAGTGCAGTGCATGGAGAACTCTGCTCTACAACAGAATTGTATGTTCCAATCCTATTTAAGGGCAGATAAGCCTCTTCATTGACCTCATATGGCTCAAACCCTTTGCCTCGCCTATTCATCCCCTGCATTTTCAATGCCCCCTAAGCCCTCATGCTCATATCTCCCCTGCCAAAGTCCTGATATAAACTGCTGTGCTCGTAGGATCCAGGGAGATGGATATGCAAGGGGGAAAGAAGGGAAAGATCTGCGGATTTGTTGCATTAAATTGCCTGCGAACGGAGAACCACCATGTTTGCAATGCGATTGTTCAACCACCCGGACGACTGGCAACGCTCCATTTTGGAACTCGAGGGAGAAATGTATTCTATCCATCATAATGCACTCAAAAAAACACATATGTCGAATCCGACCTGCATTGACTACGGTTGCAAAGCAAGCTGACTACGTGGGGACTCTAAACCTGCAAGCGAGAAGACCATAAAACCCCTGTGAATCATCTACCAGCATAATGGGTGGGATTGT
This sequence comes from Histoplasma mississippiense, assembly GCF_000149585.1. Lineage (NCBI taxonomy): Eukaryota > Fungi > Ascomycota > Eurotiomycetes > Onygenales > Ajellomycetaceae > Histoplasma > Histoplasma mississippiense. Next base: position 815,780 of record NW_001813971.1, on the reverse strand, counting down.
CGATCAACAAATGAGTTGACTATCGCGAAGATGGAAGCAATCGCGCTGAAAATTGGATATCGAAGATTTCAGAACGCTGCTTCTCACCCCTAACTCTGATTTGATGACTTATACGGAGACTCTGTAAGATTCCCCTTCTGATCGAGCCATCTCCGGGGAAATTCTCCTTCACAGGCTCTCATTGGACACACTGCATTGTTGCTCACCTTGCATATCTCTAAGGGAGGACTGGTGCAACTGGGCTGCTGCTTCGCATCCAAATGATCCAGAGTAATGGGATGTAAGCGACGGATATTTGCAATGAAAATTGTGGGAGGCCCTGACGATTGGACAACTGAATTTAAAAGGTGTAGGGCATTTGATTATCAGGAAATGCTTCATCTGTTGTTATATTGTTAGTTAATTAGTTAACTAACTAGTTATTCCTTCATTCCTGACATAACCATGATCCATAAATTGTTGGAGGGATTGGGATTGGGTGATTCGTACCCTCTATACCA
>NW_001813971.1:786080-815180 GCF_000149585.1 Histoplasma mississippiense | reverse complement strand
ATTGTAGTCTCTCTCTCTATATATACCTCTCTCTTTATCAGAGGAGAGGACAATTGGAGGTTATCCAGACTGAAAATGGTGTGCTATCTATTGGTAGTCGACCATCAGTAACTAAAAAGCTTGTCAATAGCCAACCCGAGAGTCGTCGTTAGAGAGGCAATAAATAGCCTTATGTTTGACCCTCATGAAATCCAGCAGGGCTGGCTGTGAGAAACACGCCAATCCTCACAGCAGCAAAGTGCCCAGTCCTTGGTGATTAGCTAAGCAATATTAATAGTTAGTGGCTGCAACACCTAACGACGCCTTCGCGTGCTTTTTCTGCAACCAATCTCAGGATTTTCCATTGGCCTGATGTTGCCCTTATCCGCATCAGACAAGGGTGCGTTGAGCTTCCGAGCTCAAAGTGGATCTTCTACTCCTTGATTTGAACCATCCCCCGGTCGACGAGATGACTGATGGGAGATAGAATCCTGCTGCCATTTTGAGATATTTGGGGGCGGCAATATCATAGTTGATGTAAATCCGCGCTCAGGTTTTAACGGAGATATCCATCTTGGCGTCAACGTTTCAAGTGGAACTCGACAATCGACAGACTATCACACGGCTCTAGAACCTGCGCAAATTTGCAGCGACTCAGGCGCTGGCCACAAGGGAGACCATACATCCTGCTACAACTGGCGCAATTTGTTGTTGGCCAACAGTGCCTGAAACGATGTCTACTGAGGTCTGAACCGTGATCGCTTCCGAGGTTTCAAAAAATAGAAAAATCACCGCCATTCTTTCTCGAGCTGCTCTGAAATTTTGGGAAACGGAGATTGAGGGATCTGGAAATGCTGGATTTCGGTGAGGGAGCCCACGTACAGTCGCTGGTTGTTCCCTCCTTCAAACTTTCCAGACGATCATTGCTACATCCACTGGTGTACTTGCAATTGTTTTGCCGTTTCGCGAGAGTATTATTCTTTAGATAAAGTTAGCCTGTGTACCTCTAAAGAAAGGTTGATCAATGGCCTTCACTCTTTGTGCATTCAAGGCGACTTGATTCAAAGCCTACGTTGGCGACCAGGATGACACCGATGCTAATGTTACCGAGGATGATGCATTGAGCGAGATATCCAGCGAGTTAGCTGACGGGCATGGTCAGCCTCCCCAGTCTTGATTCCGTGGATGAGAACTCCGTTGTGCATTGGAGAGGAGGCGGTCTTAGGATGGGAACCTCCACAGTCGGATTGAGTACCCCACCGCCGGATTTCAGCTCTGAGGCTATAATGAAGCTGGCTATCGTCGATGACTGTACGTGTAGGAAGAAATCCTACTGGACAAGAGCAATAATCTCCCTAAGGTTGGACTTACCGGGCCCAATATCAAAGCGAGATATCGGCCCTTCAACAAGCGTTTCTATGCCGCAGGTCTCTACGAGTGCAATTGCGCCACCCTACGGAATCAAAACGCTCCGATATTCTATATTTTTCTGGCGCCTTTATATTCTGCCGGCGTCGCCCCTGGTTTGCTTCTGGCATAAGGGTATGGCCATGATGCGGAGCATAATGGAATCACGCATATTTGCAAAGTTGACGCTTCGATTGGAATCATTGTTGCGGATTTCGAAGACTATTCGGAAGCTGGGGGACGTGGTTATGCGTGCGCAGGTTCTTGAGGATTGCTGGAGGGCATGTGCGCAATATAGAGTGTTTACTGGTCACCATGCCCATTCACATGAACATGCGTATATGAAATGAACAGTTTCGGGGACTGGCAGTTCAATTTCTTTCTTTCATTTCTCATTTTCTCTCCTTTGTGAATATGGGGCTTGTGTATCTAGTGGGGAAGGGTTGCGTAAATGCCTTCAGAAATTTTTCTTATCTTTCCTTTTCTTTTTGCCTTCTTCAGGAATGTCTTTGATGAGAGTCATCCGAAGCTGATAAGCAGCTCAGGAACATAGGTGAGGGAGGGCTTCGTCAACTGTCCTGTGTGGTGACGGAGCACCATTTGCTCGCAGATAGCGTTTCCCCTGGGTTAGGATCCAATCAAGCCATTCCTGAGTGCACTTGAGAAGCATACTATAGCATGGCTTAATGCCAGAAATCCCAAGCGTTTCATTCATTTGTCTAATCTCATCCCATGAGGTTCCACGTTAGTGGTCACATTCCTCCCATCTTCAATTTGAATACCCCCGAAGTTATCCACGCCGACTTTCCAAGGTAGCAGTTACAAAACACCTATATGCGCTCCCTACCACTGGAGCTATAAACTACTATAGAGAGTTTCCCGAAAACTGATGTCCAATTTGGACAACAGATCTTCTGTACGCTAGTCCTCAATAGGAAGCCAAATATCTGTGTATAAATATCACGTGATATAAACTATAAGGCAGTCCTTCATTCTTAAAGAGACCAACCGCCTCACATCTTCGACGCAACCCATGGAGTGTATTATCTAGACCGCGTGATACCTTACCCGAGGATAGAACTCGGATTATCTGCCGCGCCTTTGGTAGAGTCACCATGACTCAGGCGAACCCTCCCAATCCTCCAATCCCCAACCTGGAAAATCCGCGGTTCACGCTCGAGCTCGAATTCGTTTTATCTCTCGCAAACCCCCATTACGTCTCTCACCTAGCTATCACATATCCTCACCTCCTTGGAGTGTCTTCTTCATCTTCCTCATCTCGTGCCGCCATCGATAATTCTACGTCCACTCCTATCTCCGACGCGCAATCATTCGCCGCTTACCTCGCCTACTTATACTCGTACTGGAAACAACCTGAATATGTGCAGTTTTTAACACACCCAGGGGCGACACTACGGGCACTTCGGTTGCTGCAGGACGAGTCATTTCGCCAGGCTGTCATTCGTCCCCAGGTTATCGAGGCGCTGCTGGGTGCTGGGACAAAAAACGATAGGGCAATTGGCGGAGCTGGAGAGAATATCAATAACTACGAGAAAGACGACCAGCATGAACTTGACGCCGCGAAAACAACTGCTGGCCTTGGTAGCATTGAGGGCCGAAATGGAATTGAATGAATAATAAGGCTTGCAACACCGTTTCTTTTTGCACCATTATGACTGTCATGGAGACTTGGTGTTGGTGAGAAATCCGTCACACGCACCTACTTCAGGTGTTTTACAGGTCGTTGGAAGAACAGTGGGCGACAGTGGGCGAAAGAAGACAATACCATTTCGTAACCATGTACATGTGCAATCTACGCACCACTTATGATGGTGCTGGTGACATTGACTGATTGGGCGATACCAACCCTACAGTAATAAGGGGATATGTGGAACTTGGTCAAGCCTCCCACATCTAATAAATCCACCAGATGTTTAACCGTCCGCTGGATTTACGGCATTTTACCGAGGCAAGCAAGGATCTACGGCGACGGGGGGAAAAGGTCGAATGAATAAACGATAAAACCAAGCTTGCCATTTTCAAGAGAGGATCAAGAGTGGAAAGAATATGATGTGGTTCCCCACTTTATTTTGGCACTTTTTTTTCTTCTTTTGGTCGTTGGCCTAGCAGGACAAATACATCTGTGCGTGGCCCCGTTGATAGAATAAAAACATGACAATAACCCAAACTTGATATATCAACTTTTCTAGATTTTCGAGTGTTCCAACTCCTGCCTTCCTAGCCGATCCGAGACTACCATATCGTCCAACCGGGTAAATTCTGATTGAGTGATCGGCCTTTTGACGGGGGGAATTTAGCCCAGTAAGGCTTGCTCGGCCAGTCGGAAGTTGGGGTAGTCTAGATCTGTCAAACCACAATCAATCCACCAATGGGGGCCATGGAGCGTTGATAATAATTGACTATACAAAGCACAGATTCTTCTAGCAAGGCATTCTGGGTATTCGTTCAGTTTGTCATGGTTGATACTCGAACGGAGAAAGCCATGTATTTGCTACCAATACCAATACCAACGAAAACAGATAGCAGCAGGACGCATTTGATGTGGATATTGTGTGTCGCATGCCGGTATTTTCGTAGCTCTCCATATATCGTGGGGTAAGGGATTCGATGGGAGGAAGCACTGGTTTCCCAACTTCCTATGGCTCACGCAGCTAGCCAGCCGAGTGGCCCGCCTGCCGTCATAGAGGCCCCAAGAGGGCTAGGAGGCAAGTTCTAGCCCACTGGCGGTTGCAGATATGATTTGGAGTTCGGATAATTCCTCTTGGATCACTGTTGGGGTGTTTGCGTATACAGTGAATACAATACGTACAGGAACGAATGGGTGAGACAATGATAAAATGTTTCGCGCATTGTAATCACCAAGTTGGTTGCATAAATGCTCAGCAAACCACAGTGGAGACAAAAAAATTCAATTTACCTTGAGTTAAGAGTATTATTTTTTTCAATTCCTTTGTCTCTGTTGGCTTTTTAAGCTGGACGGATCATATTGGTGTTGTCAACAGTTGGTGTTTCGCGGACAACTTGAAGTTTATTTTTAGGGTCAACCGTACCGTACTGTAATGGTTTTCCTGCCTGATATCATCCCATCTCCGAAATAATATTTCTTTGGATTTCCCCTAAAGTCTTCCAGCAAACTTCTTTGGCACGACGCGGATGACCTAGTCTAAGAGTGCTGGATTGTTCATCCTTTTCTCCTTCTCTTAGATTGTAGAGTTCTCGCCTCTTCATGTCCGAACTGGGTCTGGTCCTGCTGCTCCAGCAGCACTTTTCCCTCCCCGTCGCGCTGTCGCAGTCTCATCCCCGAACCACCACCCTCAGTCCGCCCTGTGAATCCGTCCTTCCCTCAGGATCCAACACTAAGTACTCACTGTTTAACGTGTTGGCCGCCACTGCTTCCTGTTAGGAATCTGCTGGATAAAGCTGTACACTGCCGTTTATCAGGACACGCGCCCCCCTAAATTTTATCGCCGAATTGAACGCCATCCTATTCGACGTCCGGAACGACGAACATAATACGCATAAAGATACTGGAGGCAAGGGACAACGGTTACCCAAATGAATTCCCTTCAACAATCATGCCGACCGAAACATCAGGTCCTAATCTTGAAATGTTATCCACGGTTTCAGAAAGGCTTTCAGGAGGTGAAGCCCAACTCGTCAGAGCTCAGTTATCTCCTCTACTATGCCAGCACGCGACGAAGTAAGCTGCAGAAGGTTGGCGCATTTCTGGAGAAAAGGGCTGCTAGAGATGTTTGGAGGATGAAGCTCGGGTATGGCGTCTGTCCATAACAATGTAAAACAGCTCAGTACTAATAAATGAGCGTATATTTTTTCTACATTCTAGGAATGTCCAAGTCACCCTCCAGATTCTCGCAGCGCTTATTGAGAAGGTTCCACGAGATCTACCCCTATACGCGCTCTCTGTTTTGACAATAATTGATACTGTTCTCGGCTCAAATGACCTACCGATGGTAGAAGAGACCATAGAGACTTACGATATCTTTTGCCGTCATCAGGATATGACTGTCCTTGGTGCGGATCAGGAATACGTGAACCTATATAGAAATATTGTCAGGAGCTATGCGCAGCTGGCTTCAGTCGACCATGTAACTCCAGCGAAGGCGGCGCTCTCACTCCCCCTACGTATGAGATGGCGAAATGCTGGTTTGCGGGCTATCAAAAGTATTGTCAGCTCTGAAGCTCTGTCGTTGGATGGGACAAAGCAATTGGAAATTCTGATGCCGGTGATTCTGAGTAATCTTTATTCTACCGAGAACCTGCTTCCGTTGCAGGCAAAGGTTTTGTCTTCAGAAAAGCAGGAACGGGAGCATGCGCGACGACGAAGAACGAGCATCACGACAGTCCGGACCGTCGACACAACGGATGCGGACCCCACTACCGCTGCAGCGTCTACAGCAGATGCAGACAATTTGGCAGAAATTGAAGTCCGCGTTTTGGCACTGCGCTGCTTGGAGAAGATTTTCGCTGCTGGTAGTAATCGGGGCCAAATTCGCCATGCAATTTCCCTGATCCTGCAGTTTATTGTGAGCAAGAGGCCTCCGCGCCACTGCTCTCTGCAGCATCATCCCGATTCTGTTGGTGCTGGTGGCAGCTGGGCCACAAATTTGATGGAAGTAATCGCAAAGTGGTCACCAGTACAGGACCGCTTCATCATTCTCATTACAACCTTGGAACAGCTTGTCAATACCCCCATGGTTGACGATAAACTCGAGTCGCAGTTGATCCTAGCATCGATGATGGACTGGTTACTTAGCTCTCCGAACAATCTCATTGGACTGAGCGTAATTGACGTCCTTATTAGTTTACTTCAACGCCTGCTTCTTCTCTTGCAGCTAGGGGGCCGATCTACGAAAATGGTACACCACGGCGCACCTTCTAGGAATGTCGATAGCCTTCCAGAACTCGGAGAGGCTAGCGAAAAGCCGATCGTGGATCCTAACGGTAATGATGTGCAACTAGCAGAGAGCACAGGTACTGCCATCCCTTGGGACGCGCGCCAGGAGTTGGTGGAACTCCTGCAAAAGTGTATCGGATCTTTGGCTACACACATTTATTACACTGATCAGGTTTCTGACATGATTCGTACTATTATTTCGCGACTAAAGCCGTCTCCAACATCGGAACTTTCGAACCATGAGGCTGAAGGCGATCAAACTAATGCCATTGACAGCTCGGACGATGTAACGGGGAACACCTTTTCCTTCCCGGCTGCTAGAATTGTAGCTTTAAAATGCATCAAAAATATACTGATGGCCAATCTACGCAAGTCCATGACTGCGGCAGGAGCGGATTCGCGAAGCAGAGTCAACATTTGGGTATGGGAAGGTACCCAATGGCTTCTGCGAGACCCAGATCGTGAGGTTTCACACACTTACGTTGATGCATTTCTTTCTTGGTTGCAACTAGAAACTACAAAAGATGACCTGAGGGCGACATTTGAAACCAAACGTGAGCCCAAAATCGGTGCTAGGCGTGAGGTTTCTGATCCATCAGACAAATTGACCAGGAAAATCATCTCCACAGTATCTCAGCGGGATAAGGATGCCGCCATAGCTACGTCCAACTTTCTTCAACTCCTCCACCTGACAGTTTACGATATTGCAACAGAATATGCTGCAGTGGACTCCGATATTATGCTTTTGCACCTGTTACTGGCTAATCTGGTGGAGAAAATGGGGGTCAATGCAGCCAAATATGGACTTCCTATGATACTGAGGCTGCAAGCTGACTTTTTATCCAACGATGAGTCAATTTCTGCCGCTGCTAAAATCAACGTTTTAAGTTTGGTTCACGGGTATCTCTGGGCATTAGTTGAAAAATTCGCTCTCGAAACTACAAAAGTTGGTGATAATATCCTTAGAGAAATTTCCAGACGGAAGCAGAGAGGTTGTTGGCTTGAAAATATCCAACTCCCGCCACGACAATTAAATCACATTATACCCTCTAACGGACCCAGCCCCAACCATAATGTACAATTACAATCCGACAGGAGCATGTACTACCCGTTCACTGGCCTGTCTCAGCTTGTTGATCAAATTGAAAATAACTACAATACCGTTGTTAAATCGCCAACAATCAGCCCTGCCAGTTCTCCTGGCCGTGCGTTTTCGACGCCCATTCTTGGGCAGGGAAGCGCTGCGCCAGGGAGAGTTCCGCCGGAAGAACGACTTCCAACGATTGTGAAGGAACGCATGCTAACGCCATGGTCGAAGGAGGAATGCCTGGCCGCCATAGCCACCGAAAAAGCGCAGTCGTCATCGATTAGTGGTTCGAGAACCGGTACTTCGGCGACACGCAATTATTTTGCAACAAATGGACATAAGAATGGGAATGCGTCTCCCCCGAAAGAGGACAATATCTCAGCTAACCCACCCCAACGAATTCCCGATGCACGACTTTCCGGCCCTCCTGGAATCACAGGCCGTTCGAATAGTCTGCAAAAGCTTCGGCGCCAGAGTGTTCCGGCAGGCTCACACACATCCGTTGCGAGTTCAAGTCGGGATTCTACGGTAAGAGTCAACGAGCTTCGTCGGGTTTTGTCTGTTGTAAACGGCAGCAATGTCTGCCACTCGAGTCCTCTTCGCGGTCGCGAGGACTTATCTCAGGGGGTTGAAAGTGGTGCATCCAGCGCAGAAAGCATTCTTAGCGATACATTTTCTGCCTCCGATATAGGAACTACATCTCCCGGTGCTGCGACGCTATCTAATAGGCCACCGCGAGAGGGTTCGGAAACCCCAAAGGCGTCCGTGTCTAACCACACCAACGCCTTAAATAGCGAAGAGAAGAATGGCCTTGAACTGTTAATGCGGGAGAGTTCCAATGACATTCCACCAGTACCTCCCTTGCCTGCAGCCCTCACAATACCAGGCGGATTCCCAAATGATTCCCCTCATATATCGCCGTCATACCCACCAACTAGTTTTGATCGTCCTTCAACAGCCCCGTCTCAGTCCCGCGCCAGACCAGTTACAAAAGATCAACATACTGTGAGCACAACGCCGCGGCAGAGCAGATCGTTGACTAGACAGAAGTCGCGAACATCAAAACAATTGAACACTCCCAGCGTTCCCAATCTTTCTCGGTATGCTGATAATTCGGTTCGCATTGTTTCCGCTGGTGACAACAGAGCGTCATCTTCCCGTGGTCCCCGTTCTATTAGCCTGGGTCGCCGCGTTGATGTTGAAAAATTGCTTGAAGGTCTAATAGCCGGCCCGGAAAGCGAGGAGGTGAATGGTGGCGGGGGCAACGTTGTTGAGGGTTTGCCATCTCAATCCCATCCACCATACTCCTCTCATTCTAACCGATCCAACGAACCCTCCATATTCTCTCAAATGACACTGGCTACTACCCTGGCAAAAAGAATCGGGATATGTCTGGAGTTCGCAGTCTAGGTAGGGTAGGGAGCATAGCACGGCCTCCTTACTAGACTTTACTCGCCCTTGTTCGCCATCTGGACGGCTTCTCTTCTAATACCTGCTCTTGCCTTTCTTAACATCTATGTTTTGCGCTTTATTTTGTGCCCCTCCATCCCCGCCCATCCCATATATTTCTCCCTTTTTTTCCAAAACCTTTTTCGTTTTATTTCCTACAGGCTAGTTATCATGCATATTTCCCCCCCTTTCGCTATTATGAGGTTTACCTACTCCTTCATCGAAGTCTTTCCTTTATTCTCATTTCATTTGTTTTTCTCTATCTCTATCAACCAAAAATGGCGTAGTCCATTTCCAATTCTTGTAAAACTATATTTCCTTTCCTGTTACATGCTTTTTGCCAATTGTTTCACCTTCTTTTCTTTTCCTTTCCTTAGCCTTTTTTAACCTGTTGCCTTGCACCTGCGGTTTCTATCAACATACCTTTTTTTATAATTGTACGATGTATTTACCATATTTGCATATATAATATTACTGATAGTTGGTCAGTTTTATTAGGAAATGTACCCTTGTCAAGGTTGATTTTCTTCTGTTGCCAACCCCTCACTTTGCTGGGCTTACTGTTTGCCAATAGTTTTTATAGAATTATATAGATGGGATGGAATAGATAATAATTTATTCTTTAATCTTTTCATATCTCCTATTGAATGGCTGGTTCTATACGACCACTATTAATTCTTAAATGCCCCACTGCATAACATATCCTCATACTCATAATCAGGTTGAAACTCACAATACAGAGACTCCGGATCACTCTCCATCTTGAAATTATACGCCGCCTCCTCATCCGAAATTAGTATTTTCTTACACCCATTCGCACTGGCTGACTCGGCTAACAACTGAATCTGACAACTCCTTTCCATCAACCCAAACAAATATGCCGCCTCGTCCACCGTTCCCCCGACCGTCAGCAACCCATGGTTCATCAAAATACACCCCTTGCCACTCCCCAAAGCCTTGGCAATTAAGTCCCCTTCCTCCGCGGCCAACACCACCCCTCCATAAGACTCATACACGCTATGTGCACGGAAGAATTTGCACACGTCCTGATTCAGCATCTCCAGAGGGCGTGCAAACGATGACCACGCCTTCCCATAGATGGTATGTGCATGGCAGACGGCATGAACGTCCTCGCGTGCCTTATGCACGGCAGCATGAATGAGGAAGCCGGCTGCGTTGGCGGGCCGCGAGCGGTTACCGCCGATGAAGTTACCGCTGAGATCCACGAGGACCATGTCGCTGGCTTTTAGCATGCCAAAGTGCACGGCTAGAGGGTTTGTCCAGAAGGCGTTGGTGTGTTCGGGGTCCCGGACACTGATGTGGCCGGACATCCCCTCTGTGTAGCCGTGACGGGCCCAGATGCGGAAGGCCCCTGCCATGTGCTCGAGTTGCCAATGGCGTTTCAGCTCCTGGGAGGTGAAGCTGGGGATTCCTGGGGAGCGTTTTGGTTAGGTTTGTGCTTGATAGATAAGGATATGTAGGTTGGGAAAAAGAAGTAGATCATTTTTCATAGTCGAAGGATAAGTAATATTAGAGTATATATATACCGGGAATGGCAATTCCGCCATGAGACAGGGCTTGAAGGGCTGTTAAGCCTTCCCCTCCGTAGACATGTGGCTTTTGCTCTTGCTGCTGCTGATCTCCCTTGGACTTTGCAACCGGGTTGTTCACAGGAACCGTGATTTCTGAAACTGCCGTGGGACTCATACTGGGTTTAATATGGGGAGGTTTTGGTCAGTATATACCTCCTGATTTTGATGTATACAGTTCAACTGCTATGATTATATATTGTGATCGAACTGGCTATAAAGAGAAAGCAATTGCCAGATAAGGGTTTTATTGAAAGTTCAGTCAAGATAAACGTAATAAAGTATCATCGCATAGTATGCTTGCTGGAAGATTTCCTGGACATAACTTTCTCGGTAATCCAATTGCGTTAAGGAGCGCGTAGGAGTGGGGGACTGCGGGGTTTTGACCTAAGAAAAAGGGGGAATGCAGAAACAACAAATCAATGACGAGGAACATATTCAAGCAAGGTTATTAGAATGCTTAGATCCAAGGTATATGGGTGTTGGAGGAATAAGTACTTATATTCAAAAGATTGCTCACGACGACAGGCGAACTGAAGCGTGACGGCCTTCAGGAAAAGTTACAGGTTATTTAATGTGACCCAAATTTGTGTGTGCTAAACATCGAGTTCAGCGCAACAACAAAGGTTCCATCAAAGAAAGATTGGCTCAACCTGATCTCTGCTTGAATTATTCTATCTTTGCGAGAGCCTAAGTTCCAAAGGCGGGAGAGTGCAACATATTAGTATACACAGGTACACAATAATGACTGGCTTGTCGGCGGCAGCTCCGCCAATCCTCGCCTCTACACTGTTAGACTCGTCATTACAAAAAAACAGCAATGATAGTTCAGTTCACGAGCGATGTGGAATGGTGGAGAGTGATCCATGGGACTTGACCAGAGACATAGAAGAAGGGGTTTCACTCATGCCGGGCAGGTCTGTTCTGAGCTGTGGTAGTGTCATCGGGATATCTGGGCTACAGCCCACCAATACGAACGGCTCGCGAGAAGGAACAGGAGATGATATCCGATATTGGGTTGAAGAAGTTGGTGCACATTTCCTTCTGACATTTTCTCCCTTTTTTTGTTTTTTAGTGGCTGTCTATCGCCTTGTAAAATGAAAAACAAGTTATGTGTATATGGGAGATGCTGACAGCCAGTTAGTTTTCGCAACATATCCTAACCACTCTTCTCTGCAAATACCCCGTCGATAAAGACTTCCCAAGGGCATTTGTGATACAGTATTTCGACTCACGACCCTTGTCTCGTCAAGCATTGTTTTTTTCTCTCCAGCAACGATCGCCAGACCGCTCATCAGAAGACCTCGAAACTATCCTGGATAATATCCAAACACGTCGTGTATATGATTTTGACGAACTGCTTGAAGCTGTATCTCAGATATCGAATATCCTATTCGAGCTCCAGCAACGGAAAAACCAGCCTGGAAACAAAGGAAAAGGATACAACTCCGCTCCCGCCCTCCTCCTTATTGAGGGTATAGATCAATCACTCGAAGAGACCATTCGCATCTCCAACCCCGTGGCAGGCCATGCCCGCCTTGTCCCATTATTACGGACACTCACTGTATTATCACGAACGTACGCTTCGTTTCTCTGCGTTATCATTGTTAATTCTATCGCTTTACAGCACCCTCCTCAATCGGCCTCAGCTCAGGAGGCCGCTCTCACTCCAGCAGATGATACAAGTGCTGGTCAGCTGCAACAACAACAACAACAACAACAACAACAACAACAACAACAACAATATTGCCTAGAGCCTCCCGTATGTTCCATATTTTCCAACATCTCGAGGCTCTCGAAAGCGTCACCAACCCTTTCCTACTTCTCTGTCTTGACGCGGTCGCTCGACCAAGGCTGTGATGTGCATCTTTTAGTTTCCCAAATGCAGAAAAATATGATCATTGAGGTGGCGAAGCATAGGGTCGGGACTGAAGTTGGACGGTGGTGTGATTTTTGACGATGGGGGACTACAATAATGACATGATTTTGTTGAATTTCAATGTCGCTGTTATCACCATGTCGACTCGACAAGGTTTCTGCTTTGAGGTTCCGAATAAGAAAAAGATTGTAGCCATATATGTGGGGGATTCCCTCCATTTAGCTCAGGAAATCAGGGCGCTGATTGTTAATTTTTAATGTGATGCTCCCTCTCCCACCAAGGAAAGTAAGGGTTTAGTAGCGTAATCTCTTTCATGATAAAATCGGAGGTTAAAAATTCTGTTATTAAGTACTGCGCTAACTCGCAACCAGCAAAAGGGCTGCTCAGATATTTGGTGTCCCTACCACTGGGTTTGGGGGAGCCAAGCGGAATAGCCAGGATCATTCTCAAATATTCTCAAATAGGAGAATAATGGTCAAGCTTGGGACTTTCACCTTGCGGCAGTTAACCCTCCGTCCGAGCTGAAGATCTGCGACAAAATGTACTTCGTAGAATTTCGCCGATTAGTTGCCTTTTTATTCCAATTTCAGCAAAGGGTCAATAACTTTCTACTATGTACTTCATACTCGTGCAGGTTTATGAGGAGGTGGTTGTTGATATCGATCAGAGATGGGTTCCAAAGTTAGGGCTTATATATCACGTGCCTCTTATAATCTGCTGGAGCGATGAGTGGACACTAACCTCTCAGATACGCAGACACCATGTCCATATACAGCAACAAAAGCGCATCCAACAAGTGAAATGGCAAAGATGATACCCTTTCAGTTACTTGGATTTTGGAAGCTGCTATATCAGTGGCCGCCGTTCAGAGCCAAGCTGTGTATGACCATATTTGGCAAATTCTTCCTGAGATGGCCCCCGAAACATTTCCAGCACGGTTTCAGAGACCTGAGTTAGGAAACAACAATAATTAGACCCTTATTTACGGGACAAATTCCGCCCATTTGTTATCCAAGTTCTATTGCACCAAAAGGATGATACGCAACAAGACCCAGTGAATCTGTCCTGAGTGTTAAGAGTGCTTCCTTTTCAAGAATCACGCAATATTTGTCTCTACATGCCATGGAAGATGGATAATGTTCACACGGTCCCTTTGAAGTGTTGCGAATGATGGAGGAATCGGTTCACAACATTCCAGCTTACTGAGGTCCGAAGTGTCTAATTTTCCGAAAAGATCTCAGGGTGTGGACATCATAGAATGCAGGGTTGATTTGTGTGGGAGAAGCGCCCATGCTAACCAGACAGTACTATCTACTCCACTCACAACTTGGTCCCCATCGCCAATATCAACAAACATCCTCTTTTATGACATGACAATATTGTCCTACTGACTATTGTCCAACTGCATTCGGCCAAAATAACCCTAACATTAACCACAGACTTGACCAGGATAAGGAAATCGAGGTCTCAGGTCTCTTGAAGTGATCCTCGGATTTAAGTGCCCATCCACCTTACTAGGCACTTCTTATAACTACTAGTGAAGGCTTGTTCGGGATACGGCACTGGCACGGCTTTGGCTAAGTTCTGTCATTTCGAACTACAACGAATAACCCAGCCGGCCATGACAGAAACTAACCTACAAAAATATTGAGTGATGAAGGGTTACAATGAGAGAATTTTTCACTTTGAATTCTAATTATCAGACGTTTATTTTTATCGCTCACTAGAATTCCACGTGACCCCTCCTATTTAAGCAGTGCTGAGCCCGCTAGATATCTTTTGATAGATTATTATATTGTGTGGACTATATGAAGTTGAGACAAAATAAGGTAAAACTTTATGTGTGATGATCAATATAACTCAATCGCTTATTTCAAACCCCCCCCGTCGCCTTTCGCGTTTGGAATGATAGGCTCGGAAAGATATGCATCGCAAAGTATTTGATACAGCGATTTCATAGAGGTCCACCCCTGCAATATTAAGGCGCAGACTAGTACAGCATTGAGATATAAATAGAGATCGACAACCAAACGAAGCTGCCGATTGGAACTAGATCCCCTTTTGAAACAGTAAGCATCCGCAGAGTGAGCAGTCGCATGGGGACGATCTGTCATATGCCTCTGCTCGCAGCTATTTTAACAAGTTTCGAATTGACGACGCCACGCCTTGGATTAACGGCTCTGTGATCTTGATAGGTTCCGCCTATGTCTCCGCATAAACAAGGTTGGAAGAATGACGAATAGGTATTTTGAGATGATGATTGATGAGTAGGGATTTACCGGCACTATCGTATTTTCTCCTGTTTTGCCGCCCCATAAATTGACTGTTCTCCTCAATATGAAATCTTATAAAGACTCTCTTCGTCCCAGACGGTTGAATACCCGAGGAAACAACACCACCTACGCGGTCTTCTCCTCCAGGTTGAAACGCACTTATTTTCCCTATAGAAATTGTGAACTGGATTGAGCCAGAATGTCGCCCCTGTTGCGAACGATATGCGCAATTCTCTGCATCCTCATAGCAGTCCCTCTCACCTTCGCTTGTCCAACCAAGGCTGGAGTTAGCAAGCAAGTCATAAAAGACCACATACGCCATCGCTTCATATGGTCCTGGACAGAAAGGGCCTCAAAGACGCCATTAGAACGGGCGCCAATTCCTTCCAGATTGACATGGCGGCTTACAAAGAGGGGGTGGTGGGCCGACCACGACATAAGAGGCCGGTCATGGGGCGACTCCTTGGAAGGACATGTTCAAAGCTGTCGCCAAGGAGAGTAAGAACATCGCATTCGTCTGGCTGGAACCTCAAAACGCCCAACATGTGCTCCGGCGCAAACCTGCAACAAGGACGTTTTGGATCCCAGCAAATGCAAGCCCAAGGACAAATGCTCCATGAATTCATTGCAGGAATTGGCGCAGAAGATCCTGAATCCGGCCGGCGTGCGCATTCTCTACGGATTCTTTGGTGCAGGCGCGACGGATTCTGCTGGTTTCAACTATATTCAAGGAAACCTGAAGGCTGGCGAGGCAGTATGCCTGAGCGGCGAGGTGGAAGATGTCTTGAATGTCTATAAAAAGAAAGGGCGGGGAGTAAAACCTCAGCAAAGGGTTATGGATTATGGGTACACTAAACTTGAGACTGGGTTTGGAAATTGCAAAGAGAAGGGATACAATACCTGCGCTGGGTTGAGAAACGGCGCGAAAGCTCGGGACAAGGGTGACGTTAGGAGAGTGTTTGGCTGGACGAGCCGGGTTGGTGACGGCAAGCGTGTGGGACAGCTGTTGGACAAAGCGTATGTTGATGGTATTATATACGGCTTCGCGGTAACGAGATATTATGATCATGAAGATAGCAGGGCGGCTGCCAGAGACATCACTCAGCGTGTCCAAAAGAGTGACGACCGATATATGGCCACTGGTGCTGACAAGCCCTGGTGATGGCGATTTCTGGTGGTAATTTGGCTATATTATTGTTTACCATTGCTCTATTTTGTACTTTTTTTTTTTTCAAGCGAGACATGTCTTCCCCCTGAGTTGTCAAATTCTCTATTAATTTAGTACCGCTTTGCTTGTATCCTATTGCAGTTGCTTTGAAGGCATGATTTCAACCCAATTCTTATCAAACTCAAAATTTGCTCTTGAATAGTAATAAATGATTCATGGTAGCATGGCCTGTTACCATATGGCAGCTTAGCACCCTATTTTGAGTAGGCTAAGCACTGTGGAGTAAGTAAGTATCTGCGGGGATATTTTATATTAGAATTTTCGCCTTCACCAACATTCGAAGTAACTTGTAATTAGCAAGGACAGTATTGGCTCTCTAGAAAGAAAACCAGACTAGACTACCTTCGCCACATGGGATATGAATATAAACAACCGAAATCATCAGCTCGTGGCGTCGTTAATGTCTTCGGAGAAAATCATAAACAAACAGAACCTAAGAGTTTCGCTTCATTTTCTCTAAGAAACAAACATAATTTGATTCATAGAGACATGAAGTTCAACCTTATCCCTTAACCGTAATATTCTGATCCCATTTTTATTGCCAGTGGTAGCCGCCGACGTAGCTGGAGAAATTTTGGGATTGCTGCCATCCTCATTCTCCATATGCCCGCAAGACAATCCGGCCAATAACATCCTTCGTATCCTTCTCACATTTTTCCAGCTCCTCCCTTGCAACTCTCTCCTCGTGTTGAATATCTTGCTGCTGCACTTTAACCCACTGCCTATGTCTCTCACAGCGTTTCTTGATACAAACTCCGCGAGCGATCCTATCAACAGTCATATCGTCCCTATCCGCATCTTGCATCTCAATGTCCCCAAAGCCATCAGGTTCCGGATCAGCAGTTTTGAGGGCCCCAGAGTGAAGGGCTTCCTTTCCTTCTTCTGACAATCTCCACTCGTCGAACTCGTCATCAGACCATGCCAGGCGACGGTCATACCCGCAGATATCCTTCCATGAGGATGCGCTGGTTTTTGGGTCCGTCTGGCGAATGTGCTCAAGGATTGTTTTTGCACGTTGGCGAATCAGAGTAAGGAAGGTGTCCCGATCTTGGAGCATTTCGAGCTGGCCGCGGAGCTCTCTTCGTTTTTGCCGGAGATTGTCGATATGTTGGCGTTCGTTGGCGGTGAATTGGATCTGATGAGCATCGAGATCAAAGTCAATTTGATCAACATCCTGAGACACTGTGTTGGTTCTGAATTTAGACGATGAGTCTTCCAAAGGAATGCTAGAGGATGGTGTTAGTTTTTCGGTCACGGAAGGAGGTAGGATGTTGTCGCCCAGTTCACGAAACTCTTGAGCAGATGCCACCCCTGTGACCACAGCCTTGAGGTCATTCTTAGAAAGGATCCCGCCTCTACTACCAAGGTCTTCAGTGTGCCCATTTTCCGTCTCAGCTTCGTCCTCAACGTCCTCCTCATCCTCCTCATCCTCATCACGTGGATTTGATACACCAGGGTCCGGCTGAACTCCATCTGGTTCTGTATCATCACGATGAACTCCCTTTTGGCGGCGTTTTCCAACTACTACTGATGATCCTCGCGAACGACTGTCAGTAGCTGACGTGTTTGCAGCAGGCGAAGCCCCAGCCGCTGATCCTTGTTTTGAGAGAGAAGCTTTTTGGCGCATAAACTCTCGACCGTGTTCGTCACTACAGTATTTGCTGGGAACCATCCCCCCTGAAATTCTGGCTGGTCGTCTGCAACCTGGGAGACGACACATTCGTTTCCAAGTCGTATGGATTCCTTTTTTTGCTTCACATGCAGGGCCTGTGGATGTCAGCCAGTGCGTTACAAATTGAACAAAGCCGACTTAACAACCAAGTAAGGGACAAGCCCTGTTGAAGTACTCACAAATATATTTATCAATCAGATCGGCATCTGTTTGATTGATCTTGACACATTTCCCATGAAACCAATCCTCGCATCCGCCATCACACCCAATCATCCAAGTGTGATTGTCAGGTTTACGACAAATACAAAACAGCTCCGTTGAATCTTCATCCTCGTAAACGTCATCCCCATCCACATCTTGCTGGGATTCGGGAGCTTTTATCGCCTTTTTAGTTTCCGGCACTGGAGAACCGGCAACGGACAACGAACTCTGCTTTCGATTTTTTACAGGAGCCTTGCTTGCACGCGAGGATATCGGTGTTGCTGATCGTCGAAGTGGCGAAGCAGCACCATCAACGCTTTCGGTATCATTCAGTTTGCGCTTTTTAATGGCAGGCTTTCTAGTAGGATTTCCCTTTTTCGTAGATGACACAGCTCTTTTCTTCGTACTCGAACCCGGGCTAGAGTCCAGGGGTTTGGCGGATGTCACTGGGGACGAGCGTTCTGTGGAGGAAGCACGGGACATAGATTCACATTTAAGGTCTGTTATTTTCCTGGGTGTCCATGGCTCCTTCGTTAGCACCGGGATATCAGCTGCTGAACCGTTAGGGATAGATTCTAGGTTCAGACTGGGAGGCTCAATTTTGATCTCGGATTTCAAGTCGAGGTTTCTTGAGGCGGAATGGTCGACTGAAATATCGTAAAGGTCACGCCAAAACGCATCTGGTATCGATACACCACCGTCAGAGGAGACATCGGCAGAGTCAAGACATCGGATTTTATGATGAATATTTTTGGCTCGATCCCAACCGAAGTAACCGGCGCTATACCACCCAATAATCCCGACAATCGTATCTTTATCTACAATGATATTGGCAGGAACCATATTATTATTAGTGAAAGATAGGTTCTGATTCGAATCGGAGTCAGGACCGAAAAGGATGTCGTATTCAGCCTGTTGCAGCCGGTGTTCCTCCTTGGGCCTGTTTCCCTTGACAACGTAAGACGGACTGCTACGACCATCATTGACGCTATTAATTCGTTGTATTATATTTCGTGCTTGTTTCTTGAAGTTTTCCTTTTGTTTTCTGGTGAGGTAGGGCCACGCAACTTCCAACGAAACCCCAGGGATGCGGGACTGAACAAGCACATCGCGACCGTTAAGTTTAGTTCTAAGATATATCTCTGGTAACTGTATATCTGGAAGAATCTTCTCTGCTATCTTAATAGCATAAATTTCGTTTTCATCGGCGACGCTATAGTCCCCAGTTGGCTCCGTAGAATTGTGGTCACTTTTCACTATCACGCTCCCCAATGCAAAAGTGTCTCTCTTACCAGCTGCTAGAGTGTTGATACGCGTTTTCTCATCACACCTGGCTAGAACTGCTTCCCAGTAGCGAAGTGACTCATCGTCATTAGAGTTGCAGTGAATTGGGTCCGGTTCGAAATCGTTGGAGCTAGGACGGTAGCGGCCATAGTGAGGATGTCGAGCTAGAAACCGGTCGGATGGGGGTAACTTTTCTGCGTTCGTCTCATAAGGATTAACATCCAGGTCTGTAAGCATGGTTGCAGCCTCACTTGGGAGGAGTCCCATGTCACCAGCGTCCCTAATATAGGATGCTGATATTGCAAGCTGAGTCCTCTCTGCGCACGAGATGGACGCGACTGAGAAATTTTTTGAGGAAAGAAAGTGGGATTATGGGGAGGGTTCAGGTTTGCCTAACGGAATTCGTTTATCTTGTAAAGAAAGCAAACGTGGAACATGGTGGATGCTTTTCTAGGGCGTGTATGGCCTAATGTTATGCCGCGTGCATCTCTGCGAAGGTTGGTGGTTCGAGAAAAGTTCGACGCAACAAGCAGCTCTAAAACGCGCCTAAGTTCCGGTGTCAATCGAATGCCGAAGACGCCTTGACTAAAAAGATTGGTAATCCTGGATTCAGAAACCCTGAGCTGCGTTGGACGCTGAGAAAGTCCGTGTGGATTGTACGCTGAGAGTTGGTTTGCCGGAGGACGATGGATTCAGATTGCTCGTACAGTGGCTGCAGGAGGGATGCGAGCTTGCTTGGGTTCGCCAAGTGAGTAACCGCCACCGCCGGCTAGCAGTAATGCGTCGCGACGAGGAGGCCAACTTGCCCACTGGGAGGCGGACAAAAATGAGGTTGAACTGGGGAAAAACTGGCAGAGTCTCTGGAGCTGTGTTCGGCGAGCAGGATGGGGATGGGGTGCGGAGGTTGGTCCGACCGTCGCTTCACTTTAATCATGAACCTTGGCGAGGTCCGGCGCGGTTCGAACAACGACTACTGCGTACTCACACGCCACACGAACACGACGGGAGGCAAAGATGAAAGTGCCGAGTGGGAAATACATGATGAGTCCAAGTGCCCATGAGGTCGGCAGAATCTGCATGGCGAGATGCGCCGTTCTCTCACTGCGCCTGCGCCCACTGGCCGCCGCAGATCCCCCATCCGCCAGACCAGTCAAAGTGGACATTCAGAATTGAAGGTTTCAAGGTACTTCAGTGTAGCTGGCTAGCAGGGGTCTTATCAAGTATGTGCCTTTTGGGGTAACTTCGAGCTATTGACCAGACGAACAAGTCTGATCGGGGCTTCAGAAGAAGACGAACAGTAGAAGCATATTATCCAGCGGCATCATGTTATTGTCCTCTACCATGAACGACCAGTATTGCTAGATCCATCGCACCGCTTGAAGGGCAATTCTATATTTGCTTTTTACTCCTACTTTGTTTGTTGCGTCCCATCCAGCCTTTCCCCGCCTCGACGCTGGTTCCGAAAATCAACCTTTCAACCTAATGAAAGCTCACTACATCACATCCTTCGGGAATCCCAGCTGCCATGTCTAAACCCGCGAAGGAGCCCTCGCGTTCTACAGCTCCTCTAGCAGTCCGTGCCTCCAATCCGCCCGTGCGGTATAAGTTTATCGACGCATCTACAAACAACCCTGAGAGTTTGGCTAGTGTCAAACGTCATGTCATGCTAGAATATGCGCGTCAGAAAAAATGGCAACAGCAACAACGCCTTGACACTGATGTTGAAGACGATGCGGATATAGACACCAGTGGGGAAACTAAGACACAGCGTGGAAAACGACATGTAACGCGTGCCAGAGAACGAACACAAATCCCAAGTGACCGGAAAGGCAAAAAGCGTCTTGGACCTGCGAATACCCTCAGCGATGGTGAAGGACATCGTCTGGTGGTAGATCGGGATTTTCAGCTGGCGCATCGGCTACTGCCCTCGCTAGACCCTGACCCTGGTAAATACGGGGAATATCAAGGCTTGGAGAACGCTGATGACACTGGACTCGGCCTTGATGCTGATTATTATGAAAACTGGGAAATACCTTCTTCATTGGGACCATTCGCAGGCCCAGGACCTTCGGGACTGCCACCTTTTTGGTATGGGCCTTTGGGTGAAGAGTATCAGTCTGAGGCAAATTATCCCGGATTTCAAAGCAATAGCGGATCATCTGAGTCGTGTGGTTTGTCCACATGGTCCTCCTCTACCTATTCATCACCCAGGTGGCTGTCACCCGCTCCGCAGACACACCTAAGTGCGGCGCGAACTGACCCCTTTGATAGTTTACCAATTTCGCTTGACGAAGAAGGGAAGATTCTGTTCGATTTCTATGCTAATGTTATGCCATCATGTTCATACGGGTTCCATACAAGATCGCCAAATGCTCATAATTGGTATTTGCAAGTGTTCATACCAGAAGCTATGAAAGGAGATATTACTTTCCAAAATACCATCCTCGTGCATGCCGCAAATACGCAAGCGTGGGTAAAAGGCCTGTCAGAAACGCGTGCGGCTCTTACCCACCGTGGACGTGGAATAGAGATGTTGCGAAAACATTTCGAGAAGCATCCTGCAGATATTTCGGATGCCGCCATCTCTGCAACCCTCAGCTGCGCTGCAGTGGAAGATTTTGACCCTCGTCCAGAGCGCAAACCAATTAGCTGGATCCATATGCGTGCCGCAATGCAGATGATCCGTGCCAGAGGAGGACCAGCCGTATTTCAACAGAATCAAAGAATGGCCATGTTAATCAACTGGCAGGATTATATTCTCGCAGGTTACGAAACCAAGGGACCATCATTTTTTTATGTACATATCCCTGCGTACGTCCAGAACCGGGACCCCTCGGATCAAACGTTAAGTATTGGAGACCAATCGTTTACTCCCCTTGACGAAATTCATACTCAATGTGAAGAATTCCTTTCCTTCCTCCACCGCTGCGAGCGGCTCTCTCTCACCCAAAAATCTGTCTTCAACCCTCTAATTCCCAGCCGGTATTCGGCCTTTCAACCAGACACCCTGTTGTTCCGAATCCTCTCCTCTCCTCCCGGAATTCGCTACTCGATCCCTGGTGAGAGAAAACAGATAATATCCCGCCTTGCAGCGTTGATGACAATCAATGTTGCCTTGTGGGACTACCGCAATCTGCCTCACAAAGTCGAAACCTTCCTGAATGGACTACAAACCAAACTTCTAACAAGCGAAGTCGATGTCAGCAGCTCTGTGGAAGCCCTCCTGCAAATCCTACTCGCATGCGACGACTCTTTTGGCTTAGTTAGTGATGACTCTGAGCCCTTAGGTCTGCCCCTGCGAAAGTCTGCAACGCCCGCGGCTGCACCTGTACCCTCTGAACGCCCCTGGTTTGTTGGGAGAATGCTTAAAATTGCGAAGCGGTTGGGGAGGTCGTCTTGGGAGCGGCTGAATGACTCGCTCCTATCCTTCCTCACGCTGACGGCGGAAACGCCAAAGCTGCCGTCGTGGGAAAATGAATTGAGACATGAGATTCTCACGGCCCCTTTGACGAGCTATATTATGCCCCTATTGCAGTGATTTACGAAGTTCTGAGTTTTCATCTATTACATCACGAATCATTTTAGATAAAAGGACTTGTAATAATGGTGCGGATTTGAATTTGACGGATGACGTATTTGCTTTTATGGTATTTTTACTACATTTCCCTGTAGATATATTCTGGCGGAAATTTTCTTCCCCCTTTATCTCACACAAACACACATACAAATATATATATATATCTACATGCTACTTATGACCTGGGTAGACATTGGAGCTGAGAAATAATGAGAAATCCATATCATATTATATTATCATTCTGACTTTTTTTTCATTTTATGCCTAGTGAATACCTATTTATATTGTTTTCTTTACTATGTCCCTCGATCAGCTAAGGTGCACTTTACTATCGTTACATTAAAAGTCTTTTTCGTGAATGCCAGTCCCATGACTTAATTCCGCTCGATGGATATAGTGGACTCAAAACCAGCGACATTTTAATCAAGCTTCTCACCATCTGTCGCTTTTTCAGCATCTTCCCGGGTAATTTATGGTTGGTGCATTTTGTCTTGTTGGAGAAAGGATGGAGTTAATTCGTTCAAGAGGTCGGTGGTGTAGATGTCCATTCACTTAAAGCTGTGGTCCTCTGAACAGCCATCAGATGACATGGAAGATATCCGAATAATAGCAGACAACCCGTCCCTTGCTAGCGAAAGTGACGTCCAAAAACAGTGGCTAGTATTTAAATCTATCAACTGTGCTAATTTGATACTCCTGCAATCAATCATGGTTTTAGCCACGCCCTCGTGTATCGCGAGATTTGGCGCCTTATCCTCGTCAGCCATCGTGCTCGGCCTCGGGGCTACATTTATTCAAAACAGAGCATCCAGTACGGAGTTCCTGATATACATAGAGGTTCTGTCGGCTCTGACCGTCGTGGGATCGATGGTACCGCCGTACCCAAACTTCGCGTATGATTTGGTTTGGACACTGGCGTGGAGTTTGGCCGCTGTCTTCGCATTGGTAATTCAAGTGCGTTGTCCCGTCTTCCGGCTCCTCCATGACCTCGCAGCAGTGAAGTGAACAATGAATGGCTCAGTGGTATTCAAATCTTCTAGATCTTCGAATCAGATTGTTATGGCTTCCGACCTGATGGAAAGATCGGCTGCGCCAGTTACAAAACTTCCACGGCATTTGTCTTTATATGCATGCTTGCATGGCTGACAAGCGTCCTTTTTGTAAGTGAGCGTGGGCCATTTCCTCGGTCCTTAAACACCTCCTCGCTTGTGTGTATTTCATGTGAAGGAGGCAGGTGACTGAGAACATTCTTGCAGGGAGGCATCCGTATTGTTGATGCTAAATTCGATATCCGCTCCCTCAAAAATCGCCTGTAAGTCCCTATGCATAATTATCTGAGTCGAATGGCTGGGGAGGGAACTGAAGAAAGGGTCCCACAGGCTCAACGTTGAGGCACGGAGTCAAGAACAAGAAGTAAAAGGAGAATATCGAGAAGAAAGGAAAAAGGAAGGATTGCATGAAACGGTGGAAAAGGTGCCTTCAGGCGAAAAGCGAAAGAAGACGAAGAAAGTGAGGTGAGTTTCGTTGACAAACCGAAGGGATGTCATAACGCCCAGCTAATTGTTGATAAAGGGGTTTTGGAAACTCTCACATTGCCTCGCACTTTGTCTGCTCTTGCATTATTGGAGTCGTGCTCTTGACCGTGGGGCTCCTGGTCTTGTAGGTCCTGGTACTTCCAGAGATGAGGTTCTCCTGCATTATTTGCTTCCCAGCGTGGGTACTTGGAACAAACTGACTCATTCTACAGATTCATATGGGGCGTTCCAGCATTTGGAAGATATCTCATATATAGAACCCCGATTCCTGACTATAACGTCACCCTGACAAATCCAACCAACGATAACATATCCTTTAAGATATCTACCAATATTCGAGTCCCGGATAGCTTGAAAATTTCTGTCGATCCAATGCATGCAGATTTCTTCATCCAAGACAGAATGTCTTTTACAATTCCAGTTGTGACAGTCGATCTCCCCAAAATGTCGTTTCGCTCGAATGAGCGAATCGAGATTGAAAACGAAACGTTGAAATTGGGGAATATGAATGAATTTGCAAGGCTGGCCGAACAAGTCGCGTATCAGCCGGCTTTCAGGATGGTGGGTCGAGCACGTGCAAAAATATGCATTCCTCCGATCCAAGCAATCTGGGTAGATATCAATGGGACTGTTGAATTGCCAGGTTAGATCGCCCTCCTTGGGATTGTTCGATTTTTCTCTTTCACGAGCTCTGATTTTCTTTATTTTTTTCTTCTTCGTCTTCTTATTATTCTTCTCCCCCTTCTCGGGTAACTACTCACAGTGAGAAAGCGTTTGGCAACTTTGTCCAAATTGATATACGAGACGTCGGATTACAATTTCCTGACGCTGAAGGCTACAATGTCGTAGCCAGAATAGTCATGGTCAACCCGACCCCAATTTACTTAACTCTGGTAGGTATTTCCAATAATATCCACTTATCATTCATGCTTGGTGGCCATGTACTGACATCCAGGAAAACCCCCCAAAACAGGGTGATATAACTGTTCGGATATTGGTTGGCAATATCCAGGTAGGGAGGGTTATCGTGGCCCTCAATGAAATCGTACCTGGCAACAATACCCTTCTCGTCAAGGGAAACCTAGATTCTGGGACCATCCAAAAGAATATCATCGCTATATTAAAAACGGAGCTACCATATTTGAAGCAGGGATTGTTAATGGCGTCTGCGGTAGTCGAATCAATGGTGTCTCAGGGGCAGCGTCTGAGCTATTGGGAAAACTCGTTTCAATCAATCAAGATGTCCGCCACAACACCTGTGAAGCCTCTTTTTAGCAGTGTCATTGGCAACCATTTTGAATCATCAGAGCCAGCACCCGTGGAGTTGCCAGACACTGGCGGGGTTGGCGGGGATATAATCGCAAGCCTCGCGGATAAGGTTCTCAAGACCATGAATAATGGCCTCTCTGTGGGCGAGCATCTCAATTTGTGGAATGGAAGGGGAGAGCTTCCCAACCAGTTGTGAGTTTTTCTCATCGCAGTGTCCATCTGAATAGACCTTTTCTAGATAGACATCGAGACCAACAAAATACAAGTCTTAGTCACAATCGACAACACAGTGGAATGACTCCTCGCTGGATCGAACTCCAACGAACTGGCCAAGGAATGAAGAAAATTATTCAAATCTGGCTGCGCTAAAATAGCGCTGCTCTTTAAGCGAGCCAGCAGCCATCTGATTTGCTATCGATTTGCTTCTGACAGGACCGAGGTCTTCCTCCTCAAGTTCCCAACAGCCATGATGGCAACCTTGCGCCATATCGCGCAACAGCCTGCTGCGTACAGGTCCGACGTGGCTCAACCGCTGGGGCAATTTCGTCAAAAATAGATCGAAGCTAATCGCGGGGCTTCTGTCTGCTCGCGCCGGATCTTGGCGGTGGGATTTGGGTTCAGCCCGGTTGTTTCCAGGAGGCTCAAGGAAACGTTCGGTTCTTCCAGGGGCTGTCGCTGGTGGGAACTTGTTCAACGTCCGTCCCCGTATGCTCCAAGCCACTGAGGTCTCGAACAATCTAGCTTGGCTGTGGATAATAACGAAGACTGTGTGCTTGAAGGCAACCCGTCGCAAACAATGATCTAATACTGCTGTTCAGCGTCCTTCAGTCCGTGCCTGCGATACCTGGGGCTTTTGGATTTCTCTCGCGAGTCGTGACGCGGGAAGAAGTCAGAAAAGAAAAGGGAACATCCTATACGTGGCAGAGCCAGCTCATGGATACGATTGTTCACCAATTCCCGCCATCAAGCCGGTCAGCAAACGCCGTGTTAATTGGCGGAGAGCGAGAGCCACCGAGCGATGTCTCAGCCTCGCTTCAACCACTGGAGGGAACAGAGGTGGAGGAGCAAACTCTGTCCTCTCGTCAACAACATCCTTGCATGAGGAGATGTGGGCCGATTGCTGGTCGCACAACAATTGCTGTCGGATGCATTCGAGATTATTATTTTCCACGGACAACAAGAATTGAGTACCGATGGGTTGATGGCAGCAGCAAAACTCCATGGAGCTGGCACATTATCAGAGACTCAGGATGTTCTCTCTCTTTTCCAATGTCTACTGCAAACTTCGGCTATTTCCATCTTGACTCATTGATCTGGACGACTGGATTCTGGGCCTCTTTTGGTGAAGGAACATTCGCCAAATTGCATGATGCTGGGGAAGGTGGGTTTCTCGACCCAGTCCTGGAACGCCGCGAAGCTTTGACAAGCAACTAGACCTGTTCCTGAACGCCTCTCAGGCACACTTACACTAGTGTCATATTTCGGAGGGATCCCCCGTCGACGCTTGTATGTCCGATAAGGTTTGGCATCTTGATCATGGACGATTGGTTTCCTATCGTTCCTCATGGTTCAGAATGGTGTATAAAAACAGCCATTTCTCGCGGGTCAAAAAGATGTCGTTGTTGCTATGTTGATGTTTCCCCTTCCGGTCCTTCTCTCCTGTTTCTTTCGTCACTCGTTTATGAAGTGACACTGCCAATCGTTTGATGATCCATGATCATATCCTATATACTTGATATTTCTAATTTAATTTAATTTCCCAACCTGACCATCTTGGTCTCCACCATTGGTCACAATGAAGGTTGCGTTTGGCTCTGCGTTGCTGTCGGCTTTTGCCTTGCAGCGCGCTTCCGCTTCTGTATGCTTGCTCTACAATCTCTAAATGTGGTTCCTGCCATTAACTTGAAATTGTATAGTTCAACTTCCCCGGGTTTCCCGGGTTTCCAGGTTTCCCCGGTTTCCCCGGCTTCCCCGGCTTCCCAGGTTTCCCAGACCCTTCTCCTAGCGATCACCCAGGTTATCCCGTCGAGCCAACACCCACAGATTATCCTGTTGAGCCTTCACCGACAGATTATCCCGTCGAGCCTACACCGACAGATTACCCTGTGAGCGCTGAGCCTACAACCACAGATTATCCTGTCGAGCCAACACCCACAGATTATCCTGTTGAGTCTACACCCACAGATTACCCTGTGAGCGCTGAGCCTACACCCACAGATTATCCTGTCGAGCCAACACCCACGGATTATCCTGTTGAGTCTACACCCACAGATTACCCTGTCGAGCCTACACCCACAGATTACCCTGTGAGCCCTGAGCCTACACCCACAGATTATCCTGTCGAGCCAACACCCACGGATTATCCTGTTGAGTCTATTACCCACAGATTACCCTGTCGAGCCTACACCCACAGATTACCCTGTCGAGCCTACACCCACAGATTATCCTGTCGAATCTACACCCACAGATTACCCTGTGAGCGCTGAGCCTACACCCACAGATTACCCTGTGAGCCCTGAGCCTACACCCACAGATTATCCTGTCGAGCCAACACCCACGGATTATCCTGTTGAGTCTACACCCACAGATTACCCTGTCGAGCCTACACCCACAGATTACCCTGTGAGCCCTGAGCCTACACCCACAGATTATCCTGTCGAGCCAACACCCACGGATTATCCTGTTGAGTCTACACCCACAGATTACCCTGTCGAGCCAACACCAACAGATTACCCTGTGAGCCCTGAGCCTACACCCACAGATTACCCTGTGAGCCCTGAGCCTACACCAACAGATTACCCTGTGAGCCCTGAGCCTACACCCACAGATTATCCTGTCGAGCCAACACCCACGGATTATCCTGTTGAGTCTACACCCACAGATTACCCTGTCGAACCAACACCAACAGATTACCCTGTGAGCCCTGAGCCTACACCCACAGATTACCCTGTGAGCCCTGAGCCTACACCCACAGATTATCCTGTCGAGCCAACACCCACGGATTATCCTGTTGAGTCTACACCCACAGATTACCCTGTCGAGCCTACACCCACAGATTACCCTGTCGAGCCTACACCCACAGATTATCCTGTCGAATCTTCACCCACAGATTACCCTGTGAGCCCTGAGCCTACTCCGACAGATTACCCTGTGAGCCCTGAGCCTACACCAACAGATTATCCCGTCGAGCCTACATCCAAGGATTATACTGTCTCCCCTGCTCCTACCGATGCTACGGACTATCCTGTGAGCCCCGCTCCTACTGATGCTACGGACTATCCTGTGACCCCTGAGCCTACACCCACTGATTATCCTGTCTCCCCTGCTCCTACTGATGCTACGGATTATCCTGTGAGCCCCGCTCCTACTGATGCTACGGATTATCCTGTGAGCCCCGCTCCTACTGATGCTACGGATTATCCTGTGAGCCCCGCTCCTACTGACGCTACGGATTATCCTGTCTCCCCTGCTCCTACCGATGCTACGGATTATCCTGTGAGCCCCGAGCCTACACCCACTGATTATCCTGTCTCCCCTGCTCCTACTGATGCTACGGATTATCCTGTCTCCCCTGCTCCTACCGATGCTACGGATTATCCTGTGAGCCCCGAGCCTACACCCACTGATTATCCTGTCTCCCCTGCTCCTACTGATGCTACGGATTATCCTGTCTCCCCTGCTCCTACCGATGCCACGTCCAATTGCCTGTGAGCCCTGCTCCTACCGATGCCTACC
>NW_001813971.1:784303-785980 GCF_000149585.1 Histoplasma mississippiense | reverse complement strand
TTCACACTACCTCTACCATGCTGAGCACCACAATCTGTGAGATGCATCAGCGTGCCCTCCTTCTGTCCCGTCATGCCCAGCTGGCCGTTATTCCACTGTTATCACGAAGACCATCCCTATTTCAACAACGGTCTACTTGGAGGAAACAGAACCGACAACTCCACCTAATCCGACCCTCCCTAATCAAGGTTATGATACGGCTATCCCAGCTACTCCATATACCTTGAGCACTGCCATCTACCCAACTGCCACAGTTGGTTCTGAGTCGCCCACGTACTCTGGAGCTGCAGAGCCATCGGCTAGAGGCTCGACAGCCTTTATTGCAGCCTTCCTGCTGCTCTCAGGCTTAACGCAGCTCTAAATAATGATGGTAAGCGGAGAAATGAATGGCCTGACCGCTACATTTCAGTGAATGAACTTAAAGCTACTGCACGTCGTATTTTTGGAATCTCTTTCTTTCCTTTACTCTATTAATTCGATTTCTTTCTTTCCTAATTCCTGAAATTACGTGAACTTTGCGAAACTTCATAATAGGACACATTCACCTTGGTTTTTGAGTGCAACAAGTTGGAGAAATATAGAAATATTTATATTGTAGATACCTGCTTCGCGACGGCTAAGCGAACCCATGCTTTTTTATTTTGTTAATGTTAAAGAGCAAGTAAGGCGCTTTAGCTAGGCAGCTTAATTTAAAATTGCCCATATACCGTCGCAAAACAGCCTTGACAGATTTGACCTTGCGAATATACAGCGTACATTTGG
This sequence comes from Histoplasma mississippiense, assembly GCF_000149585.1. NCBI lineage: Eukaryota > Fungi > Ascomycota > Eurotiomycetes > Onygenales > Ajellomycetaceae > Histoplasma > Histoplasma mississippiense. The sequence continues at coordinate 785,218 of NW_001813971.1, read as the reverse complement.
TCAGTTATAACTGTCCACATATCAAGTGAGGTTTGAGAAAGTTTGGGGGAGGAGGATTGAACTTGAGAAGCTACTATGTATGTTCATTAACTATTTCTAAGGATACTGTGAGGGATATATTCACATAGGATGAAGAAAAAAGGAAGAAGATTTTCACACAATGTATGTCTCAGTGGTTCATAAGATATCCTTAGCACTCTCCGTCACTTCCCCTGCTCATAGCGTTGTTGTGCACGACGATGTTTCTTAAAGTAGGGAGGGAGTATTTACGCTCCAGTCAACCCTAAGTAATTGCTTTTACCATGAAAAGAAATCTACACGTTTTGGAGATACGCATCCCATCGCCATCGCCCAAACGCCCATGATCCAATCACTCCTTCCACGGCACCATTTACACGGCTCCTTTCGTCTCCTGTACAGGTCCTCCAGCGGGAGACACCGAGGCTTCCTCACCACCACTGTTACCAGGGGTAAGCCCATTTGCCACGCCAGTCACCCTCGATGTTAAATTTCCATCTCTAAACACGTCTTCTACTTCCTCCAGCGTCTTCCCTACGGTTTCCGGATACCACAACCAAACCATCGCTGCTCCAACCCAGTTAAACGCCATAAAGAAATAAAAGAATCGATATTCCAACCTTGACAGTCCAATTGGTGCACACTGTGCGAACAGCAGATTGAATGACCAGTTGACGAATGTACTGACGGAGGTTCCGCGGGCCCGGATGGGCGTGCTGAAGATCTCTGCGGGGTATATCCACGACAACACACCGAGGGGTGTGAAAAAGAGAGAGAAGACAAAGTACATAGCGACGGCGCTGCGGAGGGCGTGCGCATTTGCCGAACTATCCGGGTCGAAGTAGTATGGTAGCGTTGCTTCGACGCATAGTGTTGCGCCCATGCCGAGTAAGGACG
>NW_001813971.1:777885-784192 GCF_000149585.1 Histoplasma mississippiense | reverse complement strand
AGAGTTTACGCCGGCCGATCCGTGTCAGAGCGAGGAATAGGCACAGCGTGTTCCAAGTCTGTGCCAGGGCACCAGAGATACCGATAATCATTAGCGAACGTGAGGTGGAGAAGCCCAGAGTCGCATATAGGCGGGGGCCATAAAATTGGATTACATTGACACCAGAGCATTGGGTGAAGGCCTGGATTCCGGCTGCGAGGAGGATGCGGCGGCGCCAACTTGGGTTTTTGAGAAGGATGTCGCGCCAGGATTTCGAGGATTCGCGCTGTTCGATGGAGATGGTGTCGCATATTTGTTTATACTCCTGCTGGATGAGTGAGGTATTGGAATGTGCGCGGGTTGAGTGTAATCGGACGAGGGTGTCATATCCGCGCTGGGATTGGCCATGCTCGATAAGCCAGCGCGGTGATTCAGGGAGGAATAAGGCTCCAACAACAAGAAGTAGAGCAGGAAATGCTTGGAGGCTTAGAGGGAAACGCCAGGAGAAGGAGTACCTCGCATGGGAGCTGCCGAAGCCAACCCATTGCTGATATATAATGTTAACTTTGGAATATGCGAGGACTTTGGGCTAGCAGTACTTGTAGCTATGGTACGTTGGCTCGATGGGAGGAACTTGATGCGCCAGAGACATACCGCAATGAAGAAGCCCCATCCAATCATCCACTGTTGCATGCCACCGAGCAACCCTCGAATGCTAGGAGGAGCGATTTCGGACTATTTCAAGAGTGGTAAGTCAGGGCACTAAATACTAGGAAATCATGTTTGATTGAGAGTCACTCATTCCCATCGTTTATGCACTAAACATTAAAAACATAGCGGCACATACGCAATAAACAGGGATGGTAGCAGACATTATCCCAACGGCTACTCCGGCGGTAAAGCGCCCTACAATTAACATTGCAATTGTAGACGCTGCGCCTTGGAGACAAGCTCCTAGAGTGCCCAGGATTCCGCCAACGAAAATGACCATCCGTCGACCATGGAGATCGGATAGGTATGACACTCCAAGAGATCCAACAATAGCGCCTCCTACGAGGGAAATAATGACATTAGTTACTCTGGCTCCTTCTCAAGGCACATCGATCAGAGGATCAGAATGTAGACCAAGGTGGAATAACCGCTCACCAGTGAAAGACGAAACAATACCGCCGGTAGAGGCGTCGTTCAATTGACCCTTGAATCTCTGCACGAAGTCATCCTGGGCAATACTCGACGAGATGATACCGCAGTCGTAGCCAAAAAGAAAGGAACCCAAAGCAGCAAATGCGCAGCAAATCGTCACCAGAACGTAGGGCATAACTCTTTTCCCTTTTGTACTATACACCCGTAGCATACAACTTGAAGAAATGCCTATCCTATGTAGGATGTCAAAAATGGATCAATGGCCCTGTGCGGTCTGCCGGACTATGTTCTATCTGCTCAGTTTATGCAGTCCGGCGGCAGTTTACGGAGTCCCAGGGCCCTTCAAACTCAGGTCTTGCAATGACTGAGGTTGCGACCAACGTGCATGAAACAGTGCACTTCACACACCATGGCAGAAGCGCGTACAGGCATTCATAAAAAAAAAGGTACAGGAAAAGTGCGAATCTCGAATTTCGGGTTATATGTTGTGCTGTAACGACTTAAGACAAAGCTGACATATCTCAATTGCAAACAGACCCTATCTTATCGCACTGGATGAATTGCTGGAAGGACTAACTATCCTGTACGTGAGAGAGAGTAAACACACGAGGCAACGGGACATCCGTCGCCTCTGTCTCGAACTTTTTGCATCTTGGGCGTAAGGCTGGACGCTGCCTCCTGGAGGCTAACTAAGGCAGCCAGTCGGATAATGCCTGGTCGCGGGTTAATATCGGGTTCCAACATCACGCCGGATTTGATTCTGGCCCATGGCCCGGTGGCCAGTGCAAGCTTTTTGAGACCGGCCTGTGGGGGTGTGAAGTCTGAACTCTGAAGCTGCGCAGAGGAAGGAAGGAAAGCAAGCGCACGAGCATCCTGTTCAGCCACAGTGCCAAAAGTTTCGGTCGAAGCCCGGTGCTCGTTAACTCGTAAGCATGGAAATTCAAACATCGATGGTGGGTGTTTGGGAGCTGCAACCGTTCCATGGGATCGGGATCACTTTGATGAAGAGGTCCTCCATTACAAAATGACCGTGTTGAACTGGCATCCAGATATTTATAAATCGCGAATATGGACTAGGGAGGGGTGAAGAGCTCTGTCAATTTTTCTCCTCTCGGGATGATTCCATATCGTGTGAACCACCAACACTGCGTACGCTGCGTGGGAGAGAAGATTGCTGCTGGAAACTCCTTGATAACCTCGACAAACGCTTGAACAACGAGATGATTCAAGCCGAATTTGAAGCAGTTTCTGGCACCAACGGCGAGTGAAATAGCAATGTCAGAACTTGAAGTGAATGCATGGTATATTGTTCGAGGCCTACGATTGCAGACTCAGCCAACCTGCTTCCCGCGATTCAATACATATCACATAGCGCCAGACTTATCCCGCCCACCTCTTATGGCCAATAATTGAGACGACGAGTCAAAGGAAGCAAGCGCATGGGAACTACCCTGTCTAAAAATACCATCTTCGCCCTAAAATTTGGAACTTTCATGTGGAAATTACTATGGGCTGACCAGAGGGATCCCAACAGCTTGGTCGCCTGTGGAGATGCGGTGATGCGGTGGCCCGGTGGGCGTCTCCTTGGACGGGTATCTCTCATGCATCAAACAGGGCGCTGGATTGCATCATGCACGGCTTATGAACCACAAATGAAAGCTTCCTTGGGATCTCAACGATGCCCTCACTGTCCCTTGGTGGTTTGCATTGTCATGATGAAACAACCCGAGCAAAAATCTCGGGCTTGCACCCCATCGACATGGCTTCCCTCTTCCTCTCGCAACCAAGATGTTTTTGGGCTGGAAAGGCGTCTTCTGGTCAGCATTCATTCAAAGGATGACGAGGTACGGAGTAGGCATAAACAAAATGCCGACGACTATCGCCCGATGAGCCAATCTTGGATGTCCAAGGGATAAGGCAGTTGGAGCCTCGGGGTTTCTCGCTCCCGGCATCGAACAGCGCGATTGGGAGACTAAAAGGTGACTGCAGGGAACCCTTGTCTAGCCTACGGGGTAATCTGGGTGGCCATTGCAACATCTGTGAACCAAACTCCAGACACTCTATGACGATTTGGCGAAGAATGGACCGGAAGAGAGGCCTGACTACGTGCGAACATTCCATACTGTGTACGCAGGTAGTAAGTATCTACTGCGCACATCCACCCCAACGTCTCTTCCCACCAGCCCCAACTATCTCGATGTTGCGCATCAACACTCACCGTAGGCTACCTAGGTTAAGATCCCAAAGGCCGGAGCCTTGTTGGTGCATTTTTGAGGGGATCTCCTTTCAACATTACTGCTTTAAAAGAAGTGTAGCGGCTCAGCGAGCCGGCAGAGCGTCATTTTTCATGATATTTCATTCAAAGTGTGCAGGAACCCTGCGCCCGAGCGTGCAGGCTTCAGCGATGACCCCCGGCCTATTCCCAGAGTCTCAAAGTTGGGAAATCTGGACTAAACAAATCCGTTACCAATATGCTGGGATGCCATGCTGGCGGTTCGATTTCTCCTTGCATTCATGCCGCTTGGTTCCTCCTAGAACCCGTGCGAGTCCCAACCCAAAAGAAACGGCGTGTCTGGCAGCTTCGATGCATGGGAAGCAGAACCTCTGGAATGTCATTTTATGTCATTCTGATGCTTGAAATTGATCCGACTGGACTCTGCATTGAATTGCGAAAACCATCCGATGCGCTGGCCCCTCGGCGCGGCAGCCTATGATGGGGTGAACTTGGTGAAGAAGGTTGACTACTTGTTTGGAATCCGTTTTTAATGCCCGGTTTGCAACTACATACTTTATTAGTGGCCTGGTCCCTATCCCCTCAACCTCTTCTTTGGCTTTTTTGCTATCTTATTTTTCTGGCGAGCAGCATTCGCCATTTGTAGCTTCTTCTTCTTCTTCTTCTTCTTCTTTTTTTTTTTTTTCCTTTTGTTTCGTTTCTGTTCTTTTTGCGAATACCTTTGAGTTTTTGGGACCTCAGCTCTCACCTTGTTCTTTTTTTGTATAGTTACTAGTATCATTTATTGTCTACCGCGTTTTACAGGCCAGACTAAATTTCACGTTCGGGATTACAATCCACGCTCCAGTAGCTGTTGACTCTGGATACTCTGTCTGGATGGCTACCTCGAATCTTGAAAGTAGGAGAACCCGGTCTTCGAGCCAGTTTCCAGAAGTCGACGACCAGGTAAGCAAAAGAGGAACCCTTTACCCCACGGGTCATATATATAACTCCCGACGCAACTGATCCATGCAATTCCCTAGATATACTAATGGTTTTTTTTTTCTTTTTCCAAAAAGGGCTACCCAAGAAACCGGTAGTAACTATGGAGATAATGGGTGAGCATTCCGGTCATGACTGCCTGCCGGCCAAACCAGGGAGGGGTATTGCACAATGATAGAGACCTGTACTCCAGATCCATTTCCAGCGATGCAGAAAAGTATCTCGGGAGACCGCAAGACAACTGATTTATACATCCCAAGCCTATCTCTTACCCAATGATGACAAAGAGAACGAACGGCTAACTAGATATCCACCACGCGCTGGTGATGCCCATCATGGATGACAGACTGTTCTTCGCGCCCATTAAAACCCCCACGAAGGTCATTGATTTTTCCACGGGCTCCGCCATTTGGCCAGTGGAATTTGGTATTTCCCTTTAAAAAAAAATAAAATAGGCCCCGCTTTGACAACCCCCCTTGTAATACGCATGCTAACCCCCTGTTCGAAAAGCGGACATTTTTCCCGAATGCAAGTATGTTTTCAAAAAAAAAAAAAAAAAAAAAAAAAAAAAAAAAAAAAAAAAAAAAAACCCCTATCGAGTGCTGTCCACGGTGGATATGAAAATGAAAAGCTGATAGATATCAGGTGATTGGAAACGACCTCTCACCAACCCAACCCTCACTGTCAGTAACCGCTTTTTGTATGCCGCTCGGGCCGGAACCGAGGAAAAAATCAAAAGACGTATTATTATCCCCCTAAACTCGGCGAGAATCCCCCCCCCCCCCCCCCCGTTCTGGTTTATACTTTTCCGCCTTTTTGTTTTTTCATCCCTCTGGAGAGGCGGGTGAGGGAAAAAAGAGAAGTTACCTAATTACGCATTGTGAATGAATACGTTACTCTACTTCGCTAACCTACGCGTGCGATCCCTAGCTGCACGAAACCTGGGGGATGGGTCGAATTCCATGATTGGGACACGCATCCTTACTCCGTCGACGGATCGTTAACGGGCACCGACCTCGAGCATTACTATCACGTGGTCCTGGCCGCATTTATCAAGCAGGGGTATTACACGCAGCCCGGAAAGCATCTTGAACAGTGGATTACCGATGCTGGCTTTGTAAATGTCCATGTCAAGAAGTATCGGGTTCCGCTGGGGACGTGGGCAAAGGGAGGGAAAAATGTGCGTATCTGATATTCCCTTTTTTTCTCAGCGGAAAAGGGCAAGGAAAACAAGGAAAATCCCCCCCCCCCTCTCTCAAACAAGAAGACTATAAGGGGGAAAAAGCAAAGCAAAACAATGGCAATGCCAGCCTGCTTTCTTTCCTCTCGCCCAGCCTTGGTATTCTTCCTTTTTTGTGTTCCCCTAACTCAGCGCCCGCGCGCTAACGAGCTCCGTATATATATATATATATATATATATATATATAACAACACCATGCAGAAACGAATGGGCGCGGATAATCTCATGCAGTTCTTCGAGGCAATCGAGGGGGGAGCCATGGCGGTGATGACGCGATACGAAGGGTGGACGCCGCAGGAAGTCCAGATCCTGACGTCCAAAGCCCGCAGCGATGCCCGGAGACCCGATGTGCATGTCCTGTTCGATTTGTATGTTCTGTTTCCTTAGTTGGTTGGCCCTTACTCCCTTCCCGTCCCGTCCCCAGGGCTCTTGCATCTTCATCTTCTGCTGTTCATAATAGATGGCGAGCAAGGAAAAAATGGAGAATGAAAAATGAAAAATGAAAAATAGGGGGCCTTTATTTCCAATCTCAATGGGATACAATTACAGTCTTTGACTACTTTGACATTGACTTTGACATTGACTAACTGTGATGTGCCCTCCTTATTGTAGGTATGCAGTGGGGGGCCAGAAGCCCGAGAGTTGACAAAATAATACTGCTCGAAATGATTTTGGGCGGGAGTACAGAGAGCAGTGGAAACCCCAATTCAGCTGAATGGTTCTTGAGGGGG
>NW_001813971.1:764518-777160 GCF_000149585.1 Histoplasma mississippiense | reverse complement strand
GGGTTGGGTGGGGGAAGGACATTGGATTGGATTGGATTGGATTGGTCCTCCCCGGCGTCGATCACCCGCATGCCATGGACTTATCCATGGGATCTCTCTATCCATGGGCCAAGGCCAAGGCCAAGGTATTACTTGCCCGGATATTGCATTGCTCATATCCATCCAGTGTGTAGACTGAGGGAGTCAGAGGGAGCTTGCTTTACGCTCTGCACGGACAGTACAGACAGTACAGACAGTACAGTACAGAGTAGATAGTACAGTGCAGAGTCGTGGAACATGGGATCTGCCATTTCCAAATCAAGGACGAACCAGCGTATCTGAATTGGAGGCAGAGGTAGAGGTAGAGGCAAGAGGCAAGAGGCAAGAGTTCCCGAACAGCAAATGGTGATTGTACAGTACGTACGTGTATTGAATTCGCGGGCCCAGTATCAACGGTGAAGATGAAGATGGATACTAATTGTGCCCCATTGTCCCAAGGCTTATTAAATAAATAAATAAATCATAATATACTCAAATCACAATATCACTAGATTCTCTCGATCAAACTGAAGATTTGTACATTCTAGAAGCTGCAAGAAATGTCTATAACTGCACTAAAAACTTAAGAAAATCAAATCAAATCTCCGTCAAAAATATGCAAAAGATGCAAAATTCTCTCATCGTAGAGAGAGTTGCAAACTATCCTCCTTCCACAGTATCAATCCATTCAACATCTCGAAGGGTATACGAGAGTTTACAGTGTTACACAGGGAACAACGGATCCCAGAACTTCTAGAAGTCTGCAGAGGATATAGAGAGATGTATTAAAACATGGCTTGACAGGTTGGAGATAAACAAATGAAAGCAGTAATAGCATTCTGATGGAAGAAGGTTCTGAAGATGTAGGTAATGACCTCTTTACAGAATATATTATAGAGAGACGTGGTCATCGGGGGACTTCCCCACATTCCAGTGATGCACGGGGCATTCCTATTTTAGGGCTATGTAGTTAATCTGTAATCTGTAGTCCGTAAAGTCTCATCGTACCCTTGCTGACGTCATGCCTCGGCAAAGCTCAGGGCACCTTTTCTCGGGTTCTATGCGTACATACTGTAGCATACGCGGCGTACGCAGCAGATACTGGGATTGATTACTCCGGAGTCCGGAGTAGATACAGATACGGATACAGATAACACCATGGCATCATGATCATGATCCAGCACCCTGGCCTGCCGGAATTGCCGCTTCATGTTCTGGCCGGGAGAAATGCGAGCAGTCCCGCCTTTGGTTCACACATGGCTAGTGGCTTGCGAACGGGGATTTCAAACAAAGCGGAAGGGGATGTGAAGATGTGAGGATGTGCAACAGCTAAAACCCTCCAGACAGCCGCAGTTACGGGTTATTTAGTATTCTTATTGGAGTCGCCCTACTCCGTATGTGTATCCGACCTGCAGCTGGGGCGGTGGCAGCTGACTGCAACCGGTCGAGCCGTCTTCAACTGTGCTCGATTGATTCCTCACCAGCCCTGGGTACTTCGGCAAGACGTACCCGTGGCGCCAAGACTGCGCTTGCTGGTACCTGCCCGGCCGTACCACCGTCGGCACGGTATTCCCCCTGGCCCATGTCCCATGTCCTATTGTTTGTCCTATGTCCCCCATAATGGTCCATGGTCCAGGGCCACCAGGGCCAGGGCCAGCAGAGTTTTTTTTTTTTTTTGACTTTCTGCGATCTTGCTTTTGACTGTTTGGAATTTTGGAATTTTGGAATTTTGGAATTTTTGAATTTTTGAATTTTTGAATTTTTGGAAGTTTTTGATCTCGAATTCCGAGCTGGCCCTCGCCCTCGCCCTCGCCCTCGCCCTCGTCCTCGCTTACCACACAGCTGTTCTCACTCAACTCGCTACTCCGTAGTTAGTTAGAGTTGACTATTACTATCCAACCCTCCCTTTTATCTCCTTCTCTCCCGGTTTTGTTTCCTTTTTCTCTCCATCCATCCAGCCTGCCCGCTTTTCCGCCTTCTCCGCCGCCGAGCTCCCTCTGATCTCCGAGGACCCCCCGGCTTCCCTTTCCCTTCCTTCCTCCCTTCCTTCCTCCCCCGAGACACCCATCACCCAGTCACCAGGATACCACGTGGGCACTCATCCACCGCTGCCTTCTACCATCTCTCGTATCCGTGAATTCTTGCTTGTCCCGGCAACATCGTGCACTGCCAGCGACTGGCAACCTGCTGGCCAGCTTGGAGACTAGTATGTCCCTGCTCGTCACCGTCACCACCACTACTACTCTCCATTCGACTCGATATTCGCTACGTCCCGATGTGACTTGTGCAGACTGAGACAAAGAGTGTGTCAATTCCCTACCATGACGACCCCGCAGGATACCGCCACGGCTCCCGGTGTTGTTGCTGGTTCTGGCTCTGGTTCTGAGAAGGACCAGCAGCCGCCCGACGAGGCCTATGACGCGCAGGTTTGGCGCGGCTCGAACAATCACTCGGACGAAGAGACCCCTCCAGATGTGAAGAGCCCGGGTTCGGACACAGTACAGCCCAAGGCGCCGCCACTGCAGAAGCGACGGAGGGTGACGAGGGCTTGCGATGAGTGTCGACGGAAGAAGATCAAATGCGACGGCAAGCAGCCGTGTACCCATTGCACGGTTTACAGCTACGGTATGTGTTAACGGGGGTTGGTGCATTTGATTTTAGAGATGTCTTTCCTCTCCCCCCCCCAACTCTTCCCCAACTCTTCCCCAACTCTTCCCCAACTCTCCTTCAAACTGAATATGTGGCTGATTCGTTTTGAGTCCTCTTCTTCTCTTCTCTCCTCCCTTAGACTGCACCTATGATCAGCCTTCGAACCGCCGGCGAAATCCTGCCCCGCAGTATATCGAAGCTCTCGAGAACCGGGTGCACAAAGCGGAGGCCATTCTCCGCGCGGTCATCCCCGATCTTGACATCAACGATCCTCGCTTCGATACCGTTGGCCAGGAAGAGCTGGTGGCGCGGATCAGAGACCGGTTGAAGATCTCCGACGATGCGGACTCGGACTCGGCGGGACAGCAGCCAGCGGGCCACGAGCGGGGTGAGGAATCGCTTCTGGAATCGATGGTCGATAATACGGGCCTGCTTGATGTTGACGACCAAGGCCACTGGGATTACCATGGCCACTCGTCCGGGTTGATATTCATGCGCCGTTTGCGGAAACAGTTTGGCAACCTTCCCGACCCTCGACCCGAGGACCGGCCCACAACCAAGTTCCAGAACATCTCCCACATCCTCGAGGGCGCGAAATCGTCCTCGGAATCCCCAATTGACTCCCATCTGTCCCCGCTTCATGACTTGCCGGACAGAGACGTTGCCCGCAAACTCTGTATGAATACCCTCGAGGATGCCTGCTGTATAATGCCGTTGCTGCACATGCCCAGCTTCTATGTCATGTTCGATCGAATATATGATACCCCGCCGGAGAATTTCTCCAACGAGGAGAACAGTTTCTTGCCCTTGCTATATCTTGTCCTCGCCGTGGGCTGTCTCTTTAGAGGGGTTGGCGATTCTACATTCGATAAGTCGGGTTACGAGAGCGCAACGGATCAAGGGTACGTACGGCCTTTTTTTTTTTTTTTTTTTTTTTTCTTTCTTTCTTTCCTGCTTTCTCTCTTTTTTCCTTTATCTTCCTTTTCCCTTCCCCACCCAAGGGACTATATATATACATCATCAGTGTGATTCGTGAGTTTGTTTCCTGACATTTTACCTCTAGGTTTCGATATTTCAAAGCGGGGCGGCAGCTTCTTGACATCACTGAATGCCGTGACCTCACCTCTCTGCAAACTGTCTGCTTCATGATCCTATTCCTCCAGTCGTCAGCAAATATCAGCACTTGCTACTCCTACATTGGCATTGCGCTGCGTGCGTCGCTTCGCCTTGGACTCCATCGATCCGTCTCGGCCAATTTTAACCCTATCGAGCTAGAAACTCGCAAGAGGGTATTCTGGGTGGTGCGCAAGATGGATGTCCACGTCAGTACAATCCTTGGTCTGCCATCCATGCTCAGCGAGGACGACATCGATCAAGAATACCCGCAAGCCGTCGATGATGAGTTCATCACCGCGGAGAGGATTCTACCAGTCCCGCTGAACCATATCACTCTGATGGCCGGGGTGAACGCCCACATCCGTCTGGGTCGCATTGTCATGAAAGTGCTGAAGTATATCTACCCGATCAAAATCGCAAATCAGAGCGCAAACCATACGTACATGGTGAGCCACTCGAAAATTCGCGAACTCGAGCGTGATTTGCAGGCGTGGCATGAGGATCTCCCCGATTCATTCAGACCCGGGGGGGATGCCCCTCCGCATATTGAAAGGTGTGTTGTCCACACGTATTCCCGGATTCCCGTATTTCCGTATTTCCGTATTCCCGGATTTCCCGGATACCTAATATTTACCCTCTCACGCTGACTGACTGACTGCCCAAACAGGGTAAGGCAATTACTTCGGATAGGTTATGCCCACGCGCAGATGGTGATGTATCGGCCATTCCTCCATTATGTCACCGGCAACTCCCAAGAGCGGAAAATTGACAAACGGTCCTTTGCATGTGCGGCTGCCTGCGTGAGTGTGGCGCGCAATGTCGTTCACATTACTGCTGGCATGAAAGAGAAAAAGCTTCTCAACGGCTCCTACTGGTTCACGATGTACACGACGTATTTTGCGGTTTTGTCGCTCCTCTTTTTCATCCTTGAAAACCCCGAGTCGGCTACTGTCAAGGATGGCATTTTGAAAGATGCGCTCGAGGGCAAGAATGCGCTTGCCGGACTTGCTAAGAATAGCATGGCTGCAGATCGGTGTGCTCAGAGCTTAAATGTTTGTTTTGTTCCCCATTCGTTCTTCTCCCCTTCCGGCCAAGTTTTTTCAATTCATCTACTAATAAAAGGCCTGGGCCTCCTTTTAGTCTATTTTCAAACACCTGCCGGAGAAATTGCAAAATCGACGAAACACCCCGACGCCCTTGAATAGGAAGCGTGCTCAACCTACACCACCACCAGCATCGAAAACCAAGGGAACAATGACTCCGCCACACTCTAACTCTGCTACTCCATCGGAAAATATGGTCGTGCAGCCTCCCCAAAGATCAAAAACATTCCCTGTTCATCTTGTGTCGAAGCAAGTGGGCCAAGCAAAGATTCAGACACTAGGGGCCAGTGTTGACGATAATCATCATTTTCAGGCCGCACGCTCGTGGAGGGTGAATGAGCAGTCCCCTCTTGGTCTGTCTCAGGCTACTCCATCATCTGTTAATGATGAGGATATGTTTCGAAGTTCGTTGACGCCGTCACCGTCGCCAATCTCTGTCTCTCAGCAATCGCTTTTGCCTGCTAATCTCCACCAGCAGCAGAATCATCAGCAACAGCAACAGCAACAACAAGAACAGCCACCTTCGGTGTCATCGTCTGTGAAACAGGACACTTCGTTTTCTCCTCCCTTGGATAGTATGGCCTATATACCGGATCTGATGCCCATGATGTTCCCGTCTGACGACCCGTTCGCCTATCCCACTCAACCCATGTCGACGCTTGAAAATAACCATTTCAAAGGCGAATCCAACATCGCGGGAGCGCAGTTTGGATTCACATCGTCCTCGTCCTCTGCAGATCCAACATCAGCGTCTACTCCAATTCTAGACCCGTTCCACCGCTTCCAGTCCTTCAGCAGCAATAATAACAACCAGGATACATCCGGTAGCACAGCCTCCTCGTTACCACCCCATCTGAAACAGTTCCCCCAGCTTTCCACCCTTGGCGACCCAATGGCATCCGCATCATCGTCTACGTCACCCGGAGGCCTCTTACAAAGTCCCGAACTCATCTCGATGTCGGATGAGTCTTTCTTCTGGCAGGACCTAAAATCACACCAGCTGTCACAACCTCAACATCCATCATCCCAACAGCAGCAGCATCATCCACATGACAGCCGTGACCACCATATGTCAGGAACCCCCGGATTCGGCATGGGGATGGGGATGGGGATGGGGATGGGGATGGGGATGGGAGTGGCTGGTTTCGGCGGCCTCGGAATGGGCATGGGGATGAATATGGGAGTTGACTTGGATGATATACTGGGCAATATAACCGCTGGCGCGGCCAACGATGCTGCTGATGGCGTAGGTACCGCGGGGCCAGAGGGGAGTATCGAGTGGAGCCAGTGGACGGACACGGGATTATGACAGCAGGGGGAGTTGACAAAAAAAAAAAAAAAAAAAAAAAAAAAGAATGAATAAAGAAATAAAAGGAAATAATCAATCCCGCAGGTATGTCGCAGGTATGTACCTTTTTTATTTACGCCTTTCAACAAAGCCGGGGTTTTGGTTTGTTTTTTGTATAGAGAAATAACGATTTCCAATTTTCCCCATCATCTCCGTTTGTTGGCGTCCATGCATGCATGATAAAACCAGAAGTGAAGTTTTTTTCTTTTTTTTTTCCCATTTTCCACATTGTGGGACTATTTCATATTCCATTCTACTATCATTCTGTTCTTAGGCTTTCGTTCCTATCATTTTTGCATTTTATGACGGTGATGATGACGAATGATGTCGCGACGGCGTGGGAGCGTTCCATCGGTCCCTGATGGAAATCTTTTCCCGTTTTCTCTCCACTCCGTTCTGTTCCTAAATCTTGCAACGATGTTTTTTTTTTTTTTTTTTTTTTTTTTTTTTGTTCCTTTTCGTGTTTTCTATTGATGTCTGTTGATAGAATAGTATCTATTTCTGGTCCTGGCCATGGTTCCGAGTCCTGCAGGGGTCCTTTGGTTTTCGAGCTTTTATATCTGCCAATTTTTAAAACTTTGGCAAATCCTATCTTATCTTCTCTCGTCTTCTTCTTCTTCTTCTCCACGTTATTTACTTTTTCCCTTTTCATTTTTTTCGGCTTTTCCCTCTACTTGCGATAACAACATAGACAAAAATATAGCTGTACATATACATACATACATACATACATACATATAATGTACAAACCATATTAAATACCCAATCGAACTACAGTAAGTTAGCTTATCCTTATCCTTATCCTTGCGCTCCACGTTATCTGATGCAACGCCAACTCCAACTTTCGATCGATACTAGTATAGACCGTTTAGTTAGCCAGTATATATCGATATGTATATATACGCCGTATATATCCATTTCACAACACAGCCCATGCATACATAATCCCTCACCAGCTCTTGCTCTCCGCTGTCCAACCTCCAACCTCCAACCTCCAACTCACACGACAAAATGTTCTCCAACCCCCTCACTCCAAGCAACGCAGTCAGGCGATCCTTTCACAAAATCCTCCCCCCCCCCAGGGGTCCCCTACTCCCCCACCCCCGGAGCTCGTGTGCGGGCGGATACGGAAGATACGGAAATACCAAAAATACCAAAAATAAAAACCCCAGTACCCGGTACGGTATGTAGTTACATCCAATCTGCGTTGGCCGTTGGAGTTGGAAAATCAGAAGCAATTAATTTACGCTGTAACTATCCGTAACTACTCCGTAATCAATTCAATCTTAATCAATCAATCAATCAATCAATCAATCAATCAAGCGGGCCCCCCCGCACACGCACACGCACACGCACACGCCAAGCGCTATTCCAGAGCAAAAAGCTGACTTGGTTGCTTTTTTTTTTTTTTTTTTTTTTTTTTTTTTTTTTTATTTTTCGTTTGTTTGTTTGTTTGTTCTCCTTTCTCCTTTCTCCTCCCCGGACAAACAACTGGCGTTCTTTGCGTCCTGACTACGGAGTATCTACCTATCTATCTATCTATTGGAGTGCGACGGGTTGGAAGTGGAAGTGCAAGTGCTAGAGACTAAACTAGTTAAAAGAAGTCGCCGTTGTTGCTCTGTGTGTGTTCGATCTAGAACCGCCCCCCTACCGCAGCCCTGATAGCGCGGTTGTTGTGGACGAATGGATTGTCTGCGGTGACAACATGGCTCTGTCGCCATTGGGGCTGTTTTGGGGGGGGTGTACGGAGTACGGAGTACTTACTGGACATGTATTCTGTACAGATTACAGAATATGCAGATGTGGTTTCCATTGGGGGCAGGGGCCTGGTAACTTAGTTACATATGCAGTAGTTAGGGAGCCAGGGCAAACGAAATTGACTTTCTTTTAAGTTTCGGATTTGCTCCAGTTAGTCAGCCAGTCATTTCTTCGGCTACCTACGACCTTCGGTGAGGAATGGGGTTCCTTGGTTCCTTTGTTGCTGAACTAATGGAATGCTTTGGAGAAACTTGTCCTTGTATTGATTTGTGTTGTATTGTATTATTACTACTTTTTTCACCATGTCCTACCTGTAGCAATTTGGAAAGCCAGAAATTGAAGCTGGAAACGGAGGAAGAGGGGAGTGATGGCAGAAGAAGAAGAAGAAGAAACAAAAGCCTCGCTTTTTTTACTCGTGCTCGGCGTTGGTCTTTGAAGCCGCTTCGGCGGTCAACCTTAGTGCTGCTGGTGTGTCCGTCTTGGGGATATGTAGCTCGACAAGCTGGTGTTATTTTCAGAGTGGAAAAAAAAAAAAAAAAAGAAAGGAGTTAGCTCTTATGTTCTTCCCTTTCTCGAAAATAATCAGAAGGGCAAATTTATGCAAATGTGGTACAGGTAAAGATCAGTTAGTGGGCTGGGTGAGCGCAAAAAGGCAAGAGGAGAGACAAACTCACCTGTAAAGTCTTAGCAGAGGAAAAGCTCTCATCCGCAAATAGGTCTGCTAATTCCTTCTTTGTCTTGACGGCGTGCGTTTTAAAAGTGCTCGACTTGGCCCCGAATGCTGGAACGAGATCGCCAAATTTCCAGGGCTGGATGTCGTTGTAGGACGCATCCCAACCGTGAATGCATCGTTCGATGGTGTAGCCGTCGTTGCAAATTACGAAGCTATAGTCGTCAGCGATTGAGATTGGAATTTTTTCATCGTCTCCTGAGCGCTATGTTTTATCGGTGTTTATCTAAAAAGGGTTTGTCAACTCACATGATAGGCGTTAGGTTATACCGGATTATGGTGCTCAATTCCTGTGCTGTTAGCTGAAAGCTGCCATCCCCGATAAAGAGTACGGTTCGTCGGTTTTGGTTCCCCCGCTTCGCCGCAAGCGCAGCACCTTGACAGGCACCGAGCGCATAGCCAATACTGCCCCACAGAACCTGGCTCAGGGCAGTGACTCCTTTGGGGAACCTCGTCTCCCAGATGCCGAAGTTGGCAGTACCTGTTTCAGTTATGATGATGTCCTTCTCTCTGAGCCATTGCCCAACTGTAGGCCAGAACCAGGCATGGGATATAGCCGATGTTTCACTAGGTTCCTGTTTTGATGGCTGATTTATGACATGGGGATCCGGAGTTACATTTAACTGCCCCATACGGTCGACCACTTTGCGAAGAACGCCCTTCATGTGGACATTTGGGTATTCGGAGTAGCGAACGGCAACGAAGTTGCTATGGAAATCAATTGAGTTCATACGACCGATACGATACGTAAATCCAGCCGTGTTGAAGTCTGACTTGATGGCGCCAATGTTAAGGATCAGATCGGACGACTCAACGCGTTCTTTGACCCCTGGGTTTGAACCATTGCCGGCATAGACACCGCCGTAGTTCGGAAGTGATTCATCAATGGCACTCTTTCCCATTGGTGTGACGAAAGTCTGCAGACCGGATTTTATGACGAGGTCTTGTACTTCGTCAAGGACACGGTGCCTGATGGCGCAAGCGTCTACCAGAATGACTGGCGATTTCGCCGCATGAAGATATTTCAAAACAATGTCCACGACGTATTCCTCCTTTTCCACTTCGTTTTCTGGGCGTTTCAGGTCAATCGGCGTCTTCAGACGCTCTCCTTCCACTTTCTTCTTCGTCATGTCAGTGGGCAAAGTGATATATACTGGCCGACTTCGAATCCAACACTCCCTTATGGCGCTGTCGATCAGGGCAGCAGCTTCATGTGGGTCATTCAACTTGGCGACGTAGCATGAAATGTTGGCGCTCATGTTAGCGAAGACATTGAAATCCCCGTTGCCCAATGTGTGATGAAGCAACATGCCGTCACGCTGCGAAGCTGTACTGGGTTGGCCCACGATGTGCACAACGGGGACAAACTCGGAATAAGACCCTGCGACGGCATTCAGTGCGGAGAGCTCTCCGACCCCGAAGGTCGTGACGAGTGCTCCCATTCCATTCACGCGTGCGTAGCCATCCGCAGCGTATCCTAGAATGAGGGAGTTAATTTCTGATAGTAGTTGCTTTTTATGACCGGAGTAATTGCATCCAGAAATTCCCGGGACGATCCGTTTACACATTGCATACCAGCGTTTAACTCATTGCAATTCCCAACCCACTGGAGACCGCAATTCGGCAGATAGTCCAACGCCACTAAGTTGTAGTCACCTGGGAGAATGTTTTATTAGCACGATCCAGTTGCAGGTTGATTGAGAGCGGATAGGCGGGTAGATACCCGGAACGCCATGGACAGCTCGAATTCCGACCTGATAGAGCCGCGTGAACAGGTAGTGGGCAATGTCGACAGGGGATTTAAGTTCCTTGCTTGGAATTTCGGTTGCCATTATAGCTCTAATCGATGGACGTAGATGTAATGGACTTGTTGATGAGGGAATAGACCAAACTGAACGGAAAATGGCAGCAATGGCAGCCGTGGGGGACAGAGGAATCTAGATGAGGGGCTGGAACCAACTTTAAGTAGAGAGCAGAGGTTGCCATTTCTGCACCGTAAGCTGGGATGGCCGGGACGCTGACATCGAGACAAACATGGTTTCCTGGCGAGTTGGAGATCTGGAACGACGAATGAACCAGGTTATGAGTTATGATGTCAACCGCCGCTGAGACGGAGGCTGACGGCTTTAGTCAGCAACACCCTATGTCACGTGAATATATCATTTTTTGGCAGTCGAGACGTCACTCCAAGCAAAAGATCTTGACGGGAATACAGTACGGGGATGGGACGGGAGACGGTAAGAAACCTGAAGTAGATTTCGTTTTTAGGATTGCTGCCTTGGTCCAGGCTCGTCTCTGATATTTCGAGGAAGTAAAAATTATCCCTAGCGCTAAATTGGTCGCTCGAACCCAACTCTAAACGCCAGAGACCATTCAAGATCAGCTAATTGTATGTGAGTATCTTTGAAGAAATGCAACCTTGATGAGAGGAGGCTGGGATTGGTATATTTCAATGAGTTGGCGTTACTTTTGATTTCCACTAACTTTTATCCTTAGGAAGAGTTCGGCTCACTGAAAAGCTGACCGTGGGGAGTGTCCCTTTGGGTTTTTGCATAGCTTTGTACTATTCTTTATGTCGGTCCCTGCAAAAAGATTTCACGATGGTGGGGTAGATAAATCATCAAAGAAGACCAAGGTGTGCATGCGCTCTTTGCGTGTCTTCTTTACATAACCCCCTACTTTTTCGGCTCTTGCGAAAAGTGTCGGCTCCAACAGCTCGCCTGGTTCTGGTATAGGATTATCTAACATTGAGACGACGTTAGAAATCAAATCTCTGGTTCAACAAGAGCAACACACGGCAATGGAGCTACAGACGTGTTATTGAGAGAGGCGATGCGGGAATGTTTGTCACGTCCAACCGGGGAAAGGAGGCAAAATGCGTGTCCGAGATCATAGACTTACTCTACCAAGTCAGTTTTTACCTGGGGGCATTTTTCCTATCTCTTCTGCTCCACCCAGCATTCAGCGCATCAAAAACTCATCCTGCATTATGAATTAGGATCTTGAAGGCCAAAGCCTTCGTGTTGAAACAACAAATCGTGGAGAAGCATCTACTTCGGATGCGGATTGTACACAACAAGAAGAGAAGGAAGATGGCGATATCGAGGCCCAAATTCGCAAAGAAATAGGTGACATGAAACCAAATAAGAGCACTAAAAAAGACAGCAATACTTTCCAGGCAGTGAAACTGGACATACCTTGCCGTGCGTCTATTAGCATGCAATTCACCCCTTCCATTCATGGTTCATGCCTCAACATTCTCCATCCAATTCCCTCCTAACATTTACATTTCCCCCGCCCATTCAAATCCATAGTATCCTTCATAAAAATCGACAAAACGCTCGATCCGGTCCAAATTGCCCATCGCCTCTGCAAAGAAGCGTCGGAAGATCCAGCCAAAAAGCGCAGCCGATGGATCCAGCGAATAACGCCCGTAACGCTAACGCAGAAGGTCCTCGGGGGTGGCCTTGAGCAATTATCACGCGAGGTTCTGAAACCACACTTCCACTCTGGCGGGCCGTCGAAAAAGGTAAGAAGAATTCCCCGGAGGGTTTTCACAAGCTATCGCGATACAATTCCCCTTTTAAAGAAACCTCATGGTTTTCCCATTCCACTGCATCCCATTGGCCCTATCTTCTTCCATCAAAATCACAACGCAAAATCCCCCAACTATGCTCTCCCACATCCCCAAAACAATTCCAAACTAATATATTCCACCGCCTGCACCCAACATCCCAGTATGCCATCCGCACCTCGATAAGGAACAACACAGAATGGACCCGCGACACCGTGATCCCTCTCGTAGCCAAAGCCGTCGGACCCGGCCACTCGGTCAATTTGAAAAGCTACGACGCGCTGGTCCTGGTGGATATTGTCCAGGTAAATAAAATACTGTTGTTGTTGTTGTTTTTGCATCCGGC
>NW_001813971.1:759905-764093 GCF_000149585.1 Histoplasma mississippiense | reverse complement strand
TGGTGGAGGAGGAGGATGAGGAGAAATGAGTGCAAGAGCAAACATTGTATGATACACTGATTCTTTTCCTCGAACGGACAAACCCCACTTTCCCTCCATCCCGTGGACAGTTAGCACACATCATACCGCTTGCTATTATATAGCGGTCTGGGAACGAGTGAGAGCGGAGGTAATAGTTGATACGCTTGGAGCGGACGGAAAATGTAGAAATCTTTATTTGATACCTCTAGAAAACCTGAAGTCAAATAGATAGATATGCAAATGAACCCTACCCTTAAAGGCGGCTGGAGAAATGCAAGGAGAACCGATTTAAATTTCTGCTACCGATAATGGAAATATCTACCTGCAGTAAAGGAAAAATGGAGACGTAATTGCCGAAAACTATTCCGATTCCCCTCTAGCAACTTTGCCAAGTCCGCTGGTATTTATGTGGTGTAGCAAAATAAAAAGTCCTGCAGCCATGCCTAACCCTGCTTGCCCACACTGTAAGGACATTCTCCTCAGTCAAGAAAAAATCAAGGTTCTCTCCTTAGCCCTGGATTCAAAGATCCACCGTTAAAATTTCCCAGGGGCAACTTTTCTTTGAAAATAGAAAGCAAAAGCAAAAAACCAACCAGGCAACATCCATCGCAAAACAAAGTGGTAAATACCGTTCAGATATACCACATCTTTAGTGCCAAACGATCTCCCTCGCCGATCGGAAGCAGCTGCCTTCCTTCGGATCTTGGAGGCTCCGCAGGGGGTGGGTTTTGGCCCTGTTTGACCTGAGGCCCAGAGCGGGGACCCGAACTTGCAGGGATATTTTCATGGGCACGAGCCCGGTTAGATGCTAAATGGGCATAATACACCGCGGGGACTTGGAGAATTGTCTGTTAGTTTATGCGCGTGATCTAAAAAGAGGAATGAAAACTCACAGAGCGATACAGAAGTAGTCGATCGCATGTATTGGTAACAATGCTCGTATATCATATTCTCCAAATCTTTCGGCCCGTGGTTCATCTCATCCACAAGGACATGATAGTGGACGGGACGGGAGGTGCCCTGCAAAGCAATATGTGACCACAAAAAGAAATCCCATCCATGAGGACTCGTCACGTCCCTCTCGATCAAGGTCCCTGGCAGAGCGTTACCATTCTTATCTGCGGCATTTCTATCCCCTGGTTGAGGAAAAGCTCGAATATGGTGGCGTTTTGAGGCCACCACAACAGTCACCTTCCCACCCCATTCCACACCCTTATTGAATTCCTTCAAGAGGGACTTGATAAATGGTATTTCCTGCTGCAGGACCTGCTGGAATTCACCATCCGATACTCCATCGCGGAAATAGTAGATATTTTGGGGAATCCTTCCTTGTCCAATTGTTGCAGACCACTCACGGAAGAGTGGGGAGAGCATTGACCTGATGTTAGCCTGGCTAATCATCTCAACATGATCGCCATTAGTTTCGCATGCCGCCGTATACCGACCACCAAATTGATCCATAGAAACTGTCATTGCAGCCATGGATGGCGCAACGCTCCCCGGGGAGGAGTGGGAAATATCAGCTCCGATAATCATGGTGTATGGAGGTAGCCCTTTGGTAATCTTCGATGAAATCCGAGCAGTAGTGCCTCCAAGTTTCGCATTGACCTTCATAAGGACATTTGAAATATACTGCCCGTTGCATTTCGCGACTTGGGAGGCCTGCAAAACTTGAGATGGAACACCAAAGCGGCAGTCACAGGATTTCTTGACCCTAGTATAGTGGAACGCATTTTTATCCATGACAATAAAGATGAGGAGCTCTGGGCGCTGGTTAAACTTGTTCCCTGTGGAATGAAACAAGCTATATGCCGCCTTCGCAGGATCTGCCTCCACCTCACCAATGAATGGCCGTGGGCTGGCAATGGCACCACCGTGGCCTTGATATGCGCGGACAAAGGCATCAACGAATCTTTCAACGTCCGCCTGGTTTACATGACGATTGCGGAAGACCCCCACACCCCAAGAAGTTAATGGCTTTGAATTTCTAGCGTAAAACTTCTTCCCACGAAGATCCCATCTGCCTGCAGTACCTGGATTAACGCGCTGATTGCCGCCAAAGAGTATCTCCGGATTAGGGAGTAGACGGGCTTTGGTGGTCATCATGGACTCGGAAACCTTCAAACCAAAGTCGATGAGAACCTGGTCAGTAGCGTGCGCAAGATTTGCTTTCGATTCCTCAACGGCTCTGCGTCGTTCGCTTGGACGAGTGACTGCGAATTTGATCATGGATGCGGTTTGGAGCTCATTGAGCTTAAATGGGAATTTTTGGGGCCGATGGATTGCCAAAACCTCCATGGGGTAAACCACTCCCTTCTTGGTCATTTGCACAAGGGGGAGTTCCCAGTAGCTAAGAACAACGTTGTATCGTGAGCGGAAGTAGTCGAAAATGCTCATTGTACGAACTTGACCAGTCGCCCTGTCGGTCATGTCAATTGTATATTCCTTCGCATTTGCTTGAAGGAATTCCTTGATGACCCATTCCCTGTCCGGGCAAGGGCAGCCCTTGTACGAAGCCTTAACAGCGAGCTTATGGAAGCGGCTCAATTGATGAAATTTAGGGGATGGCGCGCGGCCTCCATGTCCATCATCAACCGGCCTGGTCCAGCTAATAAGCTGCTGGACATCTCGAAGCTCCAGGACTTCAATTGCTGCACTCAACAGAGAAATGAGCGCCCAAAAGCATGAGTTTGAAACATCCACGTTCAGGGCCAGTCGGCCGGGCTAGAGAAATTTATATGTTAACAAGATGCAAATGGATATGCTTGAGGATAACGTACGTTGACGACACGAATTGCCTGGTAGATGCCTTTATAGGCAAAAACCCCGCCTCCAACGGACGCCTTTGGGTTTTGCTCGCTAAAGAAGGAGCGTTTGATCGCAATGAATTTGCCGCTTGGGGTTTCACGCAAAATATGGTCGAGACAACCTTAGCCAAGGTCGAAGCAGGTTAGATTTGAATATCAGAAGAAATTAAAACGAAAGGCAAAAAGGAAGAGAAGGGAAAGGAAAAAAGAAGGAGATTACGCACTCAGCCCTTCCAACACTTCCTTTGACATACTACCATTCCCACGAATATATTCCTCGATAACAGCCAGGTTAACTTTCTTTGTCGGACGGACCACTAAGCGAAACATATTTGGAGTTCTTGACCCAGATCGGCCCTGCTCGGCGTCTAGGTCAACCATTACATTGACGTCGCTGGGCAGCCGAACGAGAGACCTGAGGCACTGTTAGCCAAACTACAGGTAACCTTTGGTACGTGAACAGTTAGCTTACCATGCCAGCTTATTCCCATCAAAAATGAATTTCGCTCCAACTGTGGCCTTTCTTGCTCGTGAGTTCCACACTTTCTGAACTATGGCCCGCTTTTCTGTACCATTGCCAATGTGTACCTTTGTAGGGGTGAGTTATGAGATCGACTCTTAGGTGTAAGGGAGTAACTTACATCATATTGGTACACCGATTTTGTCGGGAATTGAGTGATAGGGTAAGAGTTAACGGCGACCGTGATCTCTTTGCCAGTGGCATTGTAGCCGGGGCGTTTAGCAAGGTCCTTCCGCGCGAAAAACTGCTCAGCAGATTGGTCAGTAACATGCATATGACGAAATAGAGTCGTGTCATCTGTCTTCTGAGTAGGCACTTTGGATCCCCCAGAGCCGCTCATCGTGGAGAAGTCGACGAGTCGAAAGCGGTTAAGATGTAAGACGATGAAAATAGAAATAATCCAGAGTAACAATAGAATATTAGAAAGAAAAACGAAGAAAGATATGTGGGTATATGGGAAAGGGAGAGGAAGACAAGAAGTCAATCTAAAAGGGAAAGGAAGGCCATTTTATCTTCAGCAGAACCATGTGAATTCCCACAAACATGGTAATGGTCTGGCTGAAATCGGGGACAACTTTAATGAAATTCATCCTTAAAAGAAACTTTTCTTAGGTGAAATCGACGTTGTGACGGGTACTGGATCACAAAAGGGGTTCGGGGATCATGGTTGTGAATGGGGATGCGCGAAACCCATAAAACCCTAAAAGTTTGCATTTATGAAGCTTCCACCCCCACTGCGCATACTTCCATGGGGCTGCTTGTTTCCACACCTCCGCGATGTGTTTGGAAAAAGTGGACAAGTAAAATAGGCTATCCCTTACCTCTTATGGTTGTCGGGGG
>NW_001813971.1:755938-759805 GCF_000149585.1 Histoplasma mississippiense | reverse complement strand
GTTTGGGGTTTCTCCATAGGCAGAGCGCATAAAAAGGGGAAATAAATTGTTACAGATCCCACACCAGGCGAATAATGATGAGAAGCAAACACTGTGGGCTTCAAGGTAAAGTGACCCCAGCGACAAGACGGAGAAATATGCTTACTTCTGGATTTAGCAGATAGGCATCCGCTGGCAGGTCGATATTTCGACACATATCTGTGATTCTCGAGGCCCTCTCGGGATCCCGAGCAGGGTCTCGCAGAGGAAGATTCGAACCCTGCATAACCTGGCCGATACTTCCAATAGTTGGAGTTGCTGGAGCTGGGCTCCTACCACGAGATGGCGGTGACCCAGCGCGTGGCGACCTTGGAGGAGAGTTCACGCCAGGGCGCTGACCAGCACCTCCTGGCCCAGACGTGCCATCGAATTGAGCATTACTCTGAGGGTTTTCGTTCCCATTTCCTTCGTTATTAGGACGAGTGCGGCCGCCGCCTCGGCGACGACGCTTGCCTGCACCAGACATGATTTTCTAGTCTATCAACTGAATATATGGAGTTAGTGACGATGGTCTTGAGTTGGATCGGAACGGAGAAAGGGCTCCCAGATATATCGATGCATGAAAAGTAGAGACCAAGGTACTCTCACGGAGGACTGGCTATCCGAAAATAACGCTGTTTGGTTCGAAGTCTGACAAACAACAAGGAATATGGCAGATAGATTGAGATTGGAATGTTGCGTTGCGGAGCAGGGAGCAAGCAGGGAGAAAGGAAAAACGACGACGACGAGGAGGAGGAGAATAACGAAATGGCAACAAGCCCCAAGCCCCAAGAAAAGAAAATGGAAAACAAGCAAACCAAGAAAGAGGCGGACAGTCAACTAACTGAAAGTAATTCAAACGGTGGAATGGCAGCTGGCAGCAACCAAACAAGAAGGCGCAGGACGGGCGGGCAATGCGGGCTGTAGGAGCTGCAGAACGCGTCTGCTTTGTATCCTGTCTGTTTTGCGTTTATCGGGAGGGAGGATCCGCAGCAAAGTGAGGGCAAATGGTGAGAAGAGAATGAGACCTCAACTGAGAGCTTCTGGAAAATATGATGACAGAATGACAGGTATAACGTAGGAAAGCGAGAAGGAAATGAAGTAGTAGAAGGCTACAGGGAGAGGTATCACAATGGATAGAGAGGAAGATAAAAAAAAAAGAGAGAGAGAGAGAGAGAGAGAGAAAGCTGTGGTCAAGGCACGGGTACCAGCAGTTGTAAGAGAAAAGATTGAGATAGGAGAGAAGACAGATACATAACTCACCTCCCACCCTTCTTTGGTATGCAGGTAGCTCAAAATCACGAGAGGAGAACGAGAATGGGCATGCAAGGATTGAGATTAGATAGTGAAAAAAGGGGTCATTGAGGAGAAGTAGAGTCGGTGGGTATTCAGGGGAGGCTGTTGGAGGACATGAAGGAGACCAGCAGGATGAAACGGGGTGAGAAGGTCAGTTGGAAGGATAACCAGGTAGCGGAGGTTGAGGAGGAGGAGGAGGAGGTGGTGGTGGAGGAGGAGGAGGAGAAGAAGAAGAATAAGAAGATGATGACGATGAAGATGAAGATGAAGAAGATGAAGAAGATGACGATGACTGACGATGATGGAGATGCAGTAGGCTGGGCAAACAACAAGAGATCGAAATAAATAAGCAACACCACCACAACACAAGTCCTCCCTCTGCTGGACAGGCGCAACACAACACAACACAACTCACCCCCATTGAGAAGGCGTTACGTCACCCGTCTCCATCCCATCGGAGAGCCCGCGACAGCGACAGCGACAGCGACAGCACCCAGCGGCCAAGTCTCTCTCCCAGCGTTTCTCTGGCATATAGATAGATAGTTATTTGGTCGAAAGCGCATGTCCACAGATCAGCTCCCATGGGGGACGAAAATGTGTCCACCTCCTACCAGTGTGCGCACGGATGGCTCTCCCTCCCGCCAAAAGAAAGAGGACAAAGAAA
The DNA here is from genome assembly GCF_000149585.1 of Histoplasma mississippiense. Lineage (NCBI taxonomy): Eukaryota > Fungi > Ascomycota > Eurotiomycetes > Onygenales > Ajellomycetaceae > Histoplasma > Histoplasma mississippiense. The sequence continues at coordinate 757,827 of NW_001813971.1, read as the reverse complement.
GAGAAAAAAAAGGGAGAGAATCGATTTTCACGGGAGTCTCCTACTTATCCCCCTAACAACTCATGGTATATCACAACCCCGTGAATCTGAATCAGGAATGCTCCATTTACAGCAACTTGGTAACAGACTCACTGGGCGCCACAGACGGTCGGTTAAAAAGCATAACACAGCTGCATTCCTCTCCAATGCTGTGAAGAGAAGGCATCTATCTGCACATCCATCCCTGATGGACAGATGATCGCAGTGGGTTTCTGCTTATCTGTCGCGGCCATTGATTTGATTTGAAATAAGGTTTATTATGTGACGCTGAAGCTAAGCTTGGACCATGAGGGCTCGAAAATTTTATAGAAGTAACCAGTGGTTATATGTTAGTTACCTAGCTTATCCCCTATTGCCAGGATAATTAATAGCACCAGGACGATGTAGTATTCATGAGTAAAAACTCAACTCTGATTGCCATGAATAAATAAATGGTGCGAACGCCCCTTTTGTTTGAACTTCCCCCGCAAAAAGGGTCAACCGAGAACGGAAAAACTACGGAAAGGATGACAAGATTTCCCAACGCTACCTTCCCTCTCTCTTGTTTTCTTCCATTCATATGATATGTATGATACAGATTTCAATGATGAAAAATGACCCAAAAAAAAAAAAAAAAAAAAAAAAAAAAAGCCCAACTAGGAAAAGAAGGGGAATAAAACGGCAAAAGGAGGGGAAAAAAGAGAACGAACGCCCAAGTTAACAGAACTGCAGCCCGTGTATCATCTGAGGTAAGTTTCTCATGTCCTTTCGTCTCTCCAGTTTAAAGATCCCGCAGGAAAGAACCGAGGCACTCAATAGCCTTTTAAATAAATATTAGGAGAAGTAGTTCCCGCTTTCTTTTTCCTTCATCCGACATAAATTGGAAACTATAGAACAGCAGCAACCAGACGCGCTCGTCGAATAGAGTCGGCGAATAGCCCGAAATCAAAATAATGTCTTTCGACAGGTTATGACTATGAACCAGGGCGGTAGCCACCTACATCTCATATACAAACATCATCAGTATATCTTCCTGTCCGCTGCGTGGAAAGGAAAAACGCCGGAAATAAGGGACGGGACGGGTAATATTGTTTTTGGAGAGGCACTTACTCATATACTGCCCACGATTCAAACCCCCCACCACCCCAGTACTACCAGCAACCCCAAGCGGGGGAACAGGCGGTCTAAGCTGACTCACCGACGAAGGAACTTCCAAATGACGCAATAGCATAACCATCTTCTCCGGCGAAAACCTCGTAGCATCGTACGTCGATGCGCCCGGAATAATGCTGAGCAGGAACATGATTTCTCTCGGCAGCGGAACTGGGATGGGTGGTTTGTTCCCTTGACCTCCACCACCATACGCACCACCCATCCCACCTCCCCCACCTCCACCGCTACCATTTACCACCTGTTGTTGAATCTGTTGCTTCTGCTGATTCAGCCGCCGGCCTGCTGCGCCTTTCAGTGGCGACTCAGCTCGCACGAACTTACGCGGACGATTCGAGGAGTCTTCGTCCAATTCATCGAGCACATAGGGGCGCTTGGGGGAGTGGGTTGTTGTTGATGGCGGTCCTGGCCCTGCAGCTGGCCCCGGCGCTCCGAGGTAGCGGGCGGGAGGGGAGTCCTGGCGTGATTGCATCTCTTCTTCCGTGGGAGTAATAGAGGATAGCTTTGGTTTCGTCTGGGAAGGGGAGAGAATTGGTTGGAAGCCAGTGGGGTCGAAAGTTGGCGTGGAGAAACGGTGGGGGAATTGTTTGAGGGCAGGGTCTTCATGGAATAACTCTCGCATCCGACCTTCGAGGTTTAGAATCTGGACGATATCTCCATATCTTGATTCATGCTCGTGCATGAAGGAGAAAATGGCTTTG
>NW_001813971.1:753215-755838 GCF_000149585.1 Histoplasma mississippiense | reverse complement strand
TGCTACAAGTCTCCTGACTGAAGTCTCGAACACGGCTCTCGCATCTGGAATTACCAAATGTAAGTTAAGGGGAAATAAAAGCACGCTGAGTAGATGAAAAAACTGAAAAACAGAAAATGTTACATACTCATAATGTCGTTGATGTCAATGAGATGTTTAAGATATTCCAGTGTGAAGTTTTCATCCTCGGGGAATAGTTTTGCGCCGCGCTCGAATATCTTCGTCGCGGCAGGGTCTTTATAGCAATAATGTTCCAGTAACGCACTCGCGATGTAGACATCGCTAGTTATGCGCCCGCGTTTGCGCGCATCAGCAAAAATTTGCCTCGACCCTGCCATTTCTCCTGGTTTGCCTTTCCCCTGAATGCGACGCATAGATCTCATGAGGGCAATCCAAGCAAAGGATATGACCTTCGACAGCTGGCCAATTTCTTCAGCATGTCTCTTTTTCAAAGCCTCGATCTGACTATTTTTCGCCGCTTCCCTTGCCTTTGCAACGTCATCTCCCTCATCGTCTTCCTCATTGTTGATGACCATGACTTGCCGCTGAGGCTTGTCTGCGTCAGAAGAAAAGCTTTTTTCGATAAAATCTATATCTTTAATTTCCTGAGCCTTGGCTTTCGAAATTAAGTCGTAGAAAGCATCAAGCAGTCTGTCATAAGGTTCCCTGACTTTGGCACCACGCTTCTTAGAGTCCTGCTCAGATTCTGTGGTAACTTCAAGCCGATCAGCGAGTTTAAATGCAAGCAAACAGCTCTCTGGATTTGCATCTATTCCTTGCTTTAAGAAGTCGTTGCCTTCAGACTCCATTCCATTTTGGAAACAGAACTCCGCAGCATCAAACCATATCTCTGGCAAGAACCTCAAGGCCATCAACGACTGTCGGTAAACATAAAGCACTCGGGCCTTGTAGCCAGCACCAGCATCCTCATCTTTCAGTACTAGAGGATCGTCTTTTTCCCACTTAATCCAGCGTCTCCATATCTCCACTTGCTTGTTGTACATTTCTTCACCCTCACATCCAGGCGCTGGGGGTAATCTAGGTAACGAGGCACGAACAAGGTCTCTGGTAATGTTCTGCAACTCGGTAAAGGAGCTCCGCGCTGTCATATACGCTGGAGATCTTTCCTGGAGGAATTTCCGACCCTAGTTGATTCGGATAGAATTGAATATTAGTCTTGCCACTTTATTGAAAAGTTTATTGAAACTGAGGAAGGGTTAATATGACCGTACAGTCAACTTATTCAGGCCCATTTCGAACTGATCGTACTCCTTCCAAAGGGAATTGACCGCCTGCGTAGGGACGCATATAGCTCTCTGGTACGCTTTTCGCAAAAGATCCATCTTCTGTTGATCTTGCCAGCCAGAACCACCAATGTTTCCAGGTCCGGAGCGAATGAACTGGATGTAATCAACCCAGATGTTTGCAGAGTCTTTATCCACTCCAATATTCTGCAAAGCAAAATCGTAGGCGGATGAAATGATACCTCGAGCTTGACCGGTTGTGTCTGTGGTTAAATTATTACGGCGACGAACATAATCGAGATATACAGACCATAACTGAACATTAGGTATGGACAAGAGACTCCTATTAAAAATCTGCTCTAATCGATAGAGCTCGTTATTTTCCGATTCCATGTTCGCGTATGCAACCCATTGCTCAGCCTATTGGGCAACAATGTTAGTTATCCTCAAAAGCTAAGGTTTCTCTACCTTGTAGGAGCTGACGACTTACAGCTGACGGGAAAACCTTGAAAAATCTGTCGTAGACCTCTCGTGCACTCTCAAGCTTATTTCGAGAACGGTGTTCGTTGATCAACTCCAACCAGGCATCCGTATCGCCCCGTGGATCAGCCTGAATCCTATCCTCTAATATACCCACTCGATCATGCGGAAGGCGGCCTCGCGACAATGCAGCGGCCGTAGGAGTAGAGGACATAGACCTGTTCGCAGATTGAGGGGTAGCATCGCCAGCTGTCATGGTCGGTGGTTTTAAATCGTCCTGCAAATAGTTGGAGGCACCATCACTTGGTGCCGAAATACCAGCATAGGAAGGAGTAAGAGATGAACTATTAGGAGGAGGAACATCTTGAGGAGAGTTTTTGTCTTGAACAGTCTGCATGTGATGTGATACATGATACTGAGAAACATTTCCATTTGCACTTTGAGAAAGGGAATACTGGCGACTGCCAGAAGAAGCCATATTATCATCATCCCCATCCCCATCCCTGCCACCACCATCTCCATCACTGTGAACATGACTTAACGCTGCAGGAGGCTCATATTCAGCATCGCCTCTATCTTGGTCACTATCCTCCTCGACAACAGCAAAAGGGCCCAGGGCCTGAGACGGCATTTGTACAGGAATGGAGGGGTTGGAATGGGGAAGAGAGGAAGGGCCTCCGGGGCGAGCTCCAGAAGGAATTTGAGGAGGAAAAGTATGACTATTTTGCACGGCTTCAGAGAAATCTTGGGACATAGACCTCCGCTGTGAGGAAGCTGAAGAAGTATTTGAAACTGCACTCTGTTTTGAATCTGTTAACTGCGCAGAATACTGATCTTCATGATTTTGAACTATTTTGGTAGGATCATAATCGTCTGAGTCTGAACTATCTCCATCCTGA
>NW_001813971.1:750500-752944 GCF_000149585.1 Histoplasma mississippiense | reverse complement strand
CGTGGACCACAAAATCCCAAAGGCCCAGCTCGTATCCAGTAGAAAGCCAATAGAACCGGAGTCGTCAACAGACGTAGCAAAAAACCACGTCGAGAAAAGGAGTTTGACAAGTCTGTGTTGGGCTACTTCGGAGGTTATGTCGGATGCCATGATTGTGAAGGTTTGAGCCCAATTTCCCAAAACGGAACCGAATACCACGTGATATATGACTCTAAAACGCCGCCAAACGCGACCGAGCGCTGCCAGGCACAGCGCGTCAGCAGCAAGCCAATCTATCACCACCGATCCCGACTGACTTGCTCGCGTATAAGAACCTCCCTCCCCATAGCCCCAGCCTTTTACGCTTCCCACTTCACTCTACAACATACAACTACAAACTCGGTCTCGATCTTCCTATTTTTCGGTCTTGAGAGTGTTTCATAATGTCCGTAGTTTCGCTCCTTGATGTGCGGGTTGTCAACAACCCCGCACCATTCCTCGCCCCTTATGAATTTGAAATTACATTCGAATGTCTCGAACAGCTGCAAAAAGGTAATTAATCATCCTGAATTACTTCCAACTTATGCGCAAGGAAGGAGCGAGCTAAATCAAAGAAGAAAAAATAAGACATGTACAATTGTTGCTGACAGAATTGCCCCTCCCTAGATCTTGAATGGAAGCTTACTTATGTCGGCTCCGCAACTTCGTAAGTCTACCTTGAGCTATATATATTACGCAGTTTGAAGAGGAACCAACAATCGCATAATACTGAATTGACTGTCCCGTTAGATCTGAACATGACCAAGAACTAGATTCCCTACTAGTCGGGCCAATACCCGTTGGCGTCAATAAATTTATTTTTGAAGCAGACCCACCTGACCTTAAGAGAATCCCCACGTCTGAAATATTGGGCGTGACGGTGATCCTGCTTACCTGCAGCTATGACGGCCGGGAATTTGTCCGTGTCGGATACTACGTGAACAATGAATATGACTCCGAGGAGCTGAACGCTGAGCCACCCGCCAAACCCATTATTGAGAAAATTCGACGGAATGTCCTGGCTGAGAAACCAAGAGTTACGCGGTTTGCCATTAAATGGTTTGTCTTGACCTTCTTGTTTTCCTTGCCCTTTACCAGGTGCAATAAATGTCTGCTAATACGTTCTTTTTTTAATTTTACGATAGGGACTCAGAAGATTCGGCCCCTGCGGAATACCCGCCAGACCAACCAGAAGCAGATGTCTTAGACGATGACGGAAAGGAGTACGGAGCCGAGGAAGCTGAGCTCGAAGAAGCTCTGCTAAAGGAGCTTCAAGAGGCTGAGAAAATTCAAACAGCACGTGCCCCTGGTGAGGACCACGAGATGGGCGACGCCGGCGAGCCCGGGGCCTCAAATAAAGAGGACGATGGAGATGATAACGATAATGATTCAGATGCTGGAAGCGAAGATCTAGAAGCTGAAAGCAGTGGAAGTGAGGATGAGGAGGATGATGAGGAGGGCGGCGAAGGCGAAGGTGACGACGATGTGGAGATGGGCGATGACACGGAGCAAAAAGGGGACAGTAATAATCAGGTGAACCAGCCACCAACAGACCAGCATCACCAACAGCAGGCCGAGTTGATGGTTCATTGATTGATTGAGTGGTTCAATTTATCTCTTTACGAAAATTTCCTCAGTTTACTCTCTCTTTCGCCATATAACCGCTCCCAACGCCGGGACGCATACTGACTAGTTTTTCCTCCGTGATCTCAACCCCTCCTATCTCATTTTATGTCTATTTTCTTTCTTTCTCATTTTTATGTTTTTATCATCTGACTTCATGAATACGCAAAGACTATTTTACGGCACATCTCTCTTGTTTATTGCCCCAATGACATTATTGAACAGAAACGGAAAAAATTCACTCATGCCACCCTCGCAACTTTTACTTATATATCTATGTGAAGCGGCTGCACAATTTAACAATGATTTAGATTTCAATTTCCTTTTCAAGGTTTCCTTTTTTCCTGCCACGTGTTCCCACAATGGATTCTAAATTTTGAAGCCTGAAACTTAGCAAAGAGCATCACAGAAAAGCAGATATATTTGCTATTACTAGATGAGTTCGTCCGTAATATTTATTTCCCGAGAGCCAGCCTCGGGTTCGTGGAAACTGCTCTCCATTAATTTGCTCTTGTAGTCGTGCTAGTGTTAAAAAACTGTAAGGGGCCGCGTAGGATGCTCCAGGAATGAAGCAATCAATCTCCTTCAAAAGAACAGGTCAACTGTTGCTTTAATGATAACTATGTAGCACGTGTATAGTAAAGAAACTACACATCCACACATTGCTACATCAGCAATATTTCAAAATCCGAATTTAGAGCCAATGACTATAGAAATAGGCATATGTTAGCAGGTGTGAATAACGGCGATGCAGGGCAAAAAAGCCTAGGCTTTAAAAATTTAGGAAGAAATTCCCCCCCCCC
>NW_001813971.1:666428-749537 GCF_000149585.1 Histoplasma mississippiense | reverse complement strand
TTCGACAGCCAGAACGGAGTCACAGCAATTACAACTCCGTTCACCTGATACGCCATTTCTCAATTTGGCAACAACATCCTGGCTGGCTAGAGCGGGAACACCGTTTTCGGCATTGATAGGGCAGATTGACAATACCCTATCATCCACATTGCGAGAGCCAACAAAAGAGACAGTGTATGTTCCTCCTGATGGTAAGAATTTGAATGTAGCCAAGCTTCCTTTGCTAGTTCCAACGAGACAGAGAATACTGGAATAATCTGTGCGCGCTTCATTAGCAAACACTAAAACAAGATATAATAGATTACAAAACAAGCAGGTGAAAAAGCCTACTTTGAGATCAGAAAAAAACTTACCGTCTCCATCTAAAGTCATAACTGCAAACTTAATGGACGTAGGCCATTCGGGGGCCGCCTCTGATGCGGAATAGTGGCTTTTCCTAAGACTCAATCGCTTTTGTGGTTTAGTCAATTCCGAGGAGTTTGCTGTAAATATTACTGACGGGCCTCTTAGGTCGATGATCGCAAGATTGCCCGACTGGAACCCAACGCAAATGAAGCCAACATCGCTATGTTCAAGTGCAGTGACCGTCCCTTGGCCTTGGTTCAACAAGGCCACCGGAAGAAATCCTTCTTTGAGTCCAGGATCAGCTCTGCGGGAGATATCAGTCAGTCGTCCTGGGCCGTCATTTCCTTCCAAGGGTAAATCCCGACCCTCGTTTGGATTACGACCCCATTTGAAAATAGCCACTTCGCCGCTCCTTAGACCGGCTGAGAATTCACCTGCAGCTCCTGCCAATGACATCGCGGATACCTCTATGTCATGGAAACGACCAACGGCACGGGCGAGATCAACTTGGATTGTAGCGGGATTTTCAATATGGTCATCATGACCAGAGTCCCACATGCGAATTACGCCATCAGCATGAGCTGTCTGGACAATATCCCGATTTTCATACCGTTTCATCGGCTTTTTGGCGGCTGCGCCTCCAATCACAATGTTTGGTCCATGGGCTCGTTTCTCTCTCCAGCCTAGCCATCTCGTGCGGTCAACATATGATAGAGCGATTTTGTTGACAAATGGGTGAACAAAGGATAGTGACAAATGGAGCATATTTGTGGGAGAAATTGGGTGGCCACTGGGGAAACTAAGAGTGACCAATTCCCCAGAGGAGAGCAGCGTGATCACAGCGATAGGATCTTGTGCATTGGCGAAAAATGGGGATGAGCGCGGAATGAGGACAAAATCTACAACCTCGGCAGCTGGAGGTGTTGGTAATTTGGTCTCGCGTCTGGGTTTCGCAAGATGGTTGGAAAGGATTTGCCATGAGGAGGTCTGGTAGTTTGGTGTTGGCCCGAGATCGAAAAATGTCAAGTGTTTGTTCACTTCTGTTGTTGGCCCACCGCCAGCAATCAACAAGCCAGTATCGTCGGGATTTTCCTTGCAACACCATGCCACTTGGAATATCGGCTCCTTTAAGGAATAGGTTCCTGCTGGTGAATTTGGTGATACTACTGCCCCAGCTTTGTTAACATCGGTATCTACCAATGTTCTGGCCATCACAATTCTTCCATCTTTGGGATCCCAAAACACAAGACTCGAGTCATCATGAGCTGTTAGAATGAAGGTTCCGGTAGGATGCCAAACAGCTTTTGTAAGCCTAGGTCTTCGTACCTCTCGAGATGATGACGGATCTGAGTCTCCACCAGGAGCACCTGGTGGAACCTCATATTGGAAATATTTGAGAGGAACATCCATTTTAATAGAGAACGTCACAGCGCCTTCTGAATATCCAATTAGAAGCTTTCCGATGTCCCGCGGATGGAAAGCCAGCGAAACGATCGGCAAAAGCCTGGACCGAGGACTCCGCTCTTTCCACAGATTAGGGAGCTTGAACGGAGCAATCATGAGGCGGTCGAGGTCGTACGTAACGAGTTCGCCTGCGTGCTGCGCGTTAAAAGACTACATTTGTTTGAAGAGAAATACGTCTGGATGATAGCTTAACCGTATCACCTACCGCTTTGTAGCCCTATGAATGCATACTCCAAACTCGGGTCCGTCAATAGAGCGGTAACATGGCCTGGCGGCGTATAAGCGGCAAGCTTCGTCCGTTTCTCAAGAGAAAATACGCAAAGCTCATGTTTCGAGTCCACCGAGACAATTTTATCCGAGCAAAATTGAAGTATATTAACAGAAGCCTTGCGCGGGAGTGTGAATACTGCAGACACCCTCTCCTGTCCAAATATATAGATTTGTCCGCTCCCATATTGCGTTTCGCTGGTACCGACAGCAAGGAGCGACTGAACAGGATCATAAGCTAGGGTGCTAATCCGAGAGTTTATGCCGTACCTGGCGACCTAAAGTAATAGAATTGTTAGACTTCATCTTTTGTATATCCAATCTGGGTTATTAACGGACATCATCCAACACAAAATGCTCTGGAGCCAGGCCTGCGCTTAAATCGCCATGGATGCCAGACTGTTTGCCTCGTAGAAAATGCGCCATATTGCGTTCGTTATAAGGCTTCCTAAAACAAGTTGACGACGGCTACTGTAGCTAGCCAGCTGTATATGGCAGATAGCATCATACTGCCAACACACTCATCAATGATGTTTGGTAAAGCCGAGCTCAGCTGGTGATGGAAACCGCGAAACCGGCTTTTGTTGGTCGGCTTATCTGAGGACCACGTGACGATAAGAATCGCAGCTGTGGACCCCTTTGCACCAACGACAACACAGACGACAGTAAAAATAACTATGGCTTCAGGTGAAGGGACCTTTCTTGAAGAAATGCAGAAGGTAAAATCATCTATTTGGATTAAAATGCTTAGGTATATATAAGTGCCGCACATTCAGGAACCTTGCCATATTGGTTTCTACCAACAACCTGAAAACTCCAGAAAATGCAACAGCGGGCTAAAAAAGCAGGACAGATAGATCGAACAAAGAATCCTCCCGTAGACGAGACCAATCTCGCCTTCCAAAAGGTAAGCATAGCAGCTTCAAACAACAAATCATTATAGTTAACAGCTCAGCGCAGACATTTCTGCGAGGATCGCCGTTAGCCTTCTTCGAGCACTCATTTCCTCGTCGTCTTGCCAGTTGCGGTAGTATTGCTTCACAATTTCACATATTTGGCGATAGCAGGAATACCTAATGCAGCGTCCACGAATCAGTAACCGACCAATATTGGAGTATAAATGGAACATACGAGGAAAGGGAAAACGAACAGGAGTAAGCGGATACGTAGTAATTCATCGTCCATCTGCATCTGCATCTTGCTAGATCCATATCCATTTAATAGAGCTGCCGATGGATTCTCGAAAACCTTCGCCATCATAACATCACCCCACACAACATCACTGAAATCAACAAATCCCGTCACGTCTTTGGTGTCCTGGTCAACAAGGACATTCGATTCGTCTCCAATATTCACGACAACAAGACGGGGTTCCGTAACAACACCAAGCGCTGGGCTGAGCCGCATGATGTGGTGACGGATCTCAGCGTATGGCAGTGAAATGAACATATCTTCGGCATCATAGAGGATTGATTCAGCGAATATTAGGAATGCGTGTTTCCAACTCTGTCGTCCCCTACCCTGGGAAACGGAATGAAAATTGCCGAATTGGGTGGATGTGAACTGGCCCAGGAATTTTACCGTCCGCCCCAGTTGCTCATCTACACGATTCCGATCTGCAAAAGTGAGAGACGACGGATCAATCTCACTAAGTGGCACCCCGCTGAGTGATTGCTTTAGGAGAAAATAAGTTCTAGGATCAAACTTTAGGACATCGAAGCCGAAGAGACGTGGGATATATGGGCTGTTTCGTGAGGCCAACAACGAAAGTACCGCGGCTTCCGTCCTCAGGGAGTGTTTTTCTTGACGTAGCAGGGTGGTGGGTTGCCTAGGGCTGGCCTTCACGGTGAGATCGAGTCCATTAGAGAGTTTGAGAAGGTAACGTGGATAGACATTATCACGGAGTGGCTTATAATCTAGGACTCGAGCAGAAGGAAATATAGGCTGGATAAGAGTTTGGAACATAGCAAGATCGGGACGGGATTTAGTCTCAGATTCTGGGAGATAGAGGGGCATTTCCTCTTGAAGGAAATGATGTAACAAAAAGTGTATATTTATAATCTTAAACGCTCGAATGCTTTTAGGAGATTTAGATAATCTATCATAATAATACCGTGATATATGTATCGAACAATTCAGATGGTGTTAAATATGGAATTGGCTTCGAAGTATGGCAGCTCGAGTTCCATATATGTGATTGACACACGACCCAACCGTGGGCAAATTTGACATGGTTGACGAATCTCGGATCCAGGATCCATGAAATTGCACGGCAGTCGGGCTATTCATCTTCAAGAGCAACGAGGCGTCTCCAAGGGCCCTGGACGGGCGTCCATGCACTCCGAAACGGAAGCCTATCATTTGTGTTGCCAACGGAGCAGACAAGCGAGAACAAAGAGTTGCTCCATATGATGACCATGGTGGTAGGAGGCAACGGCTGGGAACTAGGAAGAGCGTCCAGAAAAGTTCCTCATTCTCGCCAGTGGAAGGAGCTAGAGCGCGGACGTTGCATCCTCAGGGTCAAGGAAAAAAAAAAGCAAACGGACAAATGGGGCTTGCTGTCCTGGCTGACCGCCACAGCCATGCCATGACCCTCGACACATGGGAGCAGGGTCTGCCTTCTAGCCCTTGGGTTGACAGCGCGTTGGTGATTCGTGAAGGTCAGCTCCATGAGCCGTAGTCTGCCCGAAAACTCGCCAGAATTTGCTGAGTTGAGGAAAAACTCCGGGTCTGGTCCCAGCGTCAACTGGTTGCAGATCTGAAACGGCGGTTGGCAGCTTCGACACTGGTCGGAGGGAACATCGCACTGCCCAATCACGGCCGCCCTTTGGCGAGGTGCCGCTAAGCCTGGGCTGGTTGAAACTCTACGGAGCGCAGATTTGGAAGACGGAACAGGTTGAGATAGTCTGATGGCAACGGCACATCAACCTGGGAAACGAGAAAATGCCAAAGAGATTCGAATGCATGATGGAAGATTGGTCGGTCCAAAAAAGAGATCTTGTCTGTTTTGCGATATCTTGGAGCTAGGGGTTCGTAATAGGGCTCCAATTCAATAATTGAAATTACTAGTATTAGTTGCCCTTTTCCCTACAGGAAGCCAGGATGGCGAAATACCTATTTTCATCAACGTCAGAAGGGATGAACACATCCCCGCCCTCTGTGCACGTTCAGTTTAAACCCAGCCGTCCAAGGGTCAAGACTCAAGGATCTTTTCTGTCTCTATTTGCTGTTGGACAACTTAGAATTACTACTTCCTTGCTTCGGCTAAAACCTAAGCACGAGTGGCTGCGCCTCTGGTTCCGGCCTGCTTTTCCTTCGAAAGGCTGTTTGTGGCTTCCGGGAACAAGAGCGGGAAGCGGAAGCAATATGTGGAGAGGGCCAAGGACCTCAGCACGAAGAAGCTAACTCAAAGAAACCGAAGACCGGCAGACCGAGCAGGTTTCTATATAAAAATTGGTATTTTTCTCCATTTATTTACAATAATTTTTATTTCACACAATATCTCGGAGTTGACCCGATGGTATTCCAGACCAGAGGAAACAAGGAGATGGAAAGCGAAACCATATTTTCGGGGAAAATTGTCCCTCCCCGCAAGGTCAAACAACCACCTCGGGTACAACACAAATGAAGGGATGCGAAGGGCGAAGGGTGAAAATGAGGCGGGTAATCTTGGAAGCCACTGGGTGCTCCTTCGTCGACCGGTAACGAGAGCGAGAGGTGGAACTCATAAACGAATAAAAATATTTTAAAATCTTTTGATATGGATAATGATAAACTTCATGAGAAACAGCAATTGTTAGAACAAGAATAGTAGCGGGATGTAACCATGGCTCAGAGTGAATAATAATACCATGATCCAAGAATAATAGACAAGAAAGAAGCATGGGTCAAAATCGCAAAAAAAAAAAAAAGGGGTCTATTAAGGAGTGCCATCCAAGAAAAACAAGTAAGGATAGGTAATCATGAAGGGAGAAGAAGCAAACGAAAAGGAAGGGGTTCGCCCTTTGCTCACCTCCCAAAATCAGACAGACTCATTCCAGTGAGCGGGAGATTATGGAATCAATCCTGTCAAAGAGAAATCATGATGATGACGATGACGATGATGATATATTATGATGCGCCGCCCCCATAAATATGCCAAAAAAAAAGAAAGGAGACAAAAGTAAATGGGAAGAAAGAGCTTGTGTTAGGACGGAATAAAAGCGGAAAAGAGATAAAAAAAAAGGACATGGGAACCCCTTTGCAATTCGCCGCCATTGTCTTAATGTCGAATATCGAGAGTGTACGGAATAGGATATCCACATCGCTCATCGGGAGAAACGGAGACAAGGCAGGGACGCAAATGGATCAATGTCATCACTTAGGGAGAGGCGGTGTTGTAACATAGCACATCGCCCTAAGGAATTCGATCGTACGATGCTTTTATCTTGTCGTTGCTCACAATGCTTGCTGATTGTGCCACAAAAAATCACCCAGAAAAAATCATCGTGTGCTCATACTCTCTGGACTAAGTATGCCACCACCACTAATAGCAGAGCTACCTCCAACCGCAAGGTCTGGAGGATCTGCTCCATTTACTGTTGCACTCGTCGAACCGTTCATTTTGATATCGTTGTTGCCGTTGTTAGTGGAAAGGATTATCTCAGAATCACTTTCAGCAACCACGCCATCTGCAGATGATTCGTGCCGGCTTTTCTTCGGCGAAATTACCGCGGCTTTATCGTCGGCAACTGTACAGCTAACCTTCTGCTTCCCGAGGGTTTTGGCGCTTGTAGAGCTCTTGGTCTGGTTTGAAGACTTATCATTTCCTAGTTCTGCATTTGAAGGCCCTGCGGTCCCATTGTTTTTCTTGGATTTTTTCTTGCTTGGTTCTGGGGCACCTGGCTTCGAACCACCTGTTCCCGCAGGTGGAGCGGGCCGTTTTTGAGGACTAGAATTTAATCCAGTTCCCAAAGGAGCAGGGGGAATTTTACCGGATGCGGGTACTCGCGGCCTTGCGGCTGTTGGTCTCTGTTTAGGAGGCAGTTCGAGATCCTCAACCAAAGGCTCATCGTTGTTGGCGTGAAGCTTAGCAAGAAAGAAGTTCTGTACCAATCCGATTTGCGAAGGGAGTGTTTGAAGGGATATGCGTGGGTAAGGAGGCGGCGGCGGAAACAATGCAGCAGAAGCTTGTGACGAGCTGTAAACACAACGAATAGTAAGTTATACACATATTACTACAAATATAAAATAGAATCGATGAATCATACCTAGTATTCTGTGCTTGGTGAGCACTATACATCCGGTTCTGGAGCAGGTGGAGTGGTACACTCAAACTGGCAAGTCCAAACTCTTTATCAAGGCCCAGCTCTTTAAATCCAAAGAAATCCTCATCTATGTCCTCTGCGAAATCACCGCCAACAAATTGCTCGCTCCCATCATTGAAAGCGCTGGATCCATCGCCAGTCGTATCGCTAAAAGCCGGCCGAAGCAGTTCAGTAAGATGACTCTTCATTCGTTCATGTATGATGCTGAGTTTCTGACCAAGCCGGTCTACATCCTCCTTGACGTAGCTTTCGAGCGATTCTACATCTGTCCCAACAGATTGAAGCGTATGTAGGATCATCTCTTCTGCCATATAAGGTGATTTCCATTCGGAGGACACCGTAGATTGCTCGGTTCGTGGGATTTTGGGGGATTCCATGTATGTCTTAAGAGTGGACCCAATTTTATAGAAGAAATCAGCTGCGACATCCGTAACAGCATCAAGTGCAGATGGCTGATACTCCTCGAACCCAGCATTATAGAAGATTTTTCCAACAGAGCGCTGAAGGGCTGCTCTACAGACCCATGGACTTATGACGGGTCCATCGTCATTCATCACATGAGTTGGAACATCCTGCTCCACAAAGGGCTCTGGGTTGTATTTCTGGAATTGATTTTGATACATCTTTATAATATATTAGGTGAACTGTTCTTTGACTTAACAAAAAAGCAAACACGAGAAGGAACACGTACCTGCGATTGGAGCTGCATCTGCTTAACGATTCCTATTTTCGAGCAGACTTTCCTTGTTTCCTGCATTTGACGCATGTTCGCGTCCATTTTTTTGGAGAATTTGCTCTTGGGTGCCGTGAAATAGCCTTTGGGGAGAATTCTAAGAAACTCTTCCGAAGGATCTACAACATTACCTTCAGAGTCTTCAATCCAACGTAACTGTTCAGGGAGGTCCGGAATCCCCGACATCGTATCGTAGTAGTCAGGCAGCATTTTATCTTCCTCCACCTCAATCCCTTCTGCCAACGTCTCCCCAGTAGTCTCCACCTCTTTAGACTGTGGGCCAGCAATATCAAGCCTGTCGCTTTCCTCTGTGGCTGGTCTTTGGTTTCGGAGCCATCGCCTCATCCCAGCCTTCGATCTCAGCAAAGCTGGCTCATCGGCATTCAGCTTGTCCTCTTTGAAAAGTCGATGTCGTTCGGCGGCGAGAAGGGCCCTGTCTTTTTTAGTAACTTGTTTCCATATTTTATATTCAGGGTCTTCAAAATCGATCATTGGACGCGACAACGCGCTTGAGTTGACAGGGACACCAAATGCATCGATGTCCATGGCATCACCTTGGCTTCCAGCTGCACCAGGACCAAGACCATTTGAACCAAGAGGAGTCAATGTGCCAGGAGGGGGGGTCGAGAATCCATTCTGACTTCCCTCAAGAGCCGTATCAAATTCAGCACCCACTGCGGTCCCTCCTTGAGTTTTATTCTCCGCCCCCGGTGTAGCTTCAGGTCGGCTTCCGGGAGCTGTTCTACCAGTTCCTATGCCCTTTTTCGATTTCATTCCGGGAGCTTTGCGACCTCTAGATGACATAATCGGCTCATCGTCGCTCTCTTCGGCGCCATCGAGCTCGGCCAATTGAAGTCTTCGTTCCTCAGCTTCAACCTCAGCACGATCCCGAATAACGATATCTGGTATTAAAGGGACAAGCTTCTCGGTTTCCTTTCTCATATAAAGGGCATGTTTTCGGAGGAAATGTTCCGGATTGGCGTTGTACTTTAGACAGTTAGTCCATATGAGATTGAGATCCTCGACGAACTCCTGTTTCGACTTATATTGGACCGCCTTGAGTTTTTTAGTCATTGTCCCTAGGTCCATTGGTCGTTTGATAACTGGGATAGTGAGTAAGAATTGGAGCTCAAAATTATCCAAGAACCGAAATTTACAAAAAATTGACTCACTATTATAGTAGTCAGGTGCTTCCCGTTTATTCACTCTCGTCAAGAAAGCGCTAGAATGCTCTGTCATAGCTTTCAACTCGCTAAGGACCTTTTCCGCAGCTTCATAAAGCTCCTCCTGACCTACCTTCTCCTCGCTCGCCCATTTACTCCGGTTTTTCCTTACTTCGCTCATCAGACTTCGAAGCTCAGCATCCGAAGCTTGGACTTCACTGCGTTTCATATCAATTCGCGCAATTAGGTTCTTTAGTGTCAGGCTTGAGGCGCCAAGGTTCGCGCTGCTCAAGGTTCCGTGGCCAGAGGTTGTAGCATTAGCGGAATTTGCACTGTTGGCCCCTTGCCCGGACATTTCCGCCTCGACTTGTCTCTCAGATTCCTCTAGCCTTTGCTGGTCCAGCATAGCATCCCGGTCATTCTCTAGGGTATAAAACACGGTATGGAAGTTTCGTCTTGCAGCCTCCTCGGTTGCCTTTTTATCCTCCTCTAATTTTTTGCGGATATCTTCTAATGACTGTTTCCTTGGGTCTTTCTGAGTTTCTGAGGTTTTAAGGGCGATCGACGGTTTTTGTGGCGGTGAAGGAAGGGTGTTAGGTTCTGATCGAGCAGGGGTGGGCTTCGGTATGATAAGGGGGGAGGGAGCCGGAGGAACGCTTTCGCTTTCATCGTCGTCGTCGTAGTCGTCATAATCATCTTCGTCTAGTTTGCGAGCTGCCTTTCGGGCTGGAGCTGAAGATTGCACCTGGCCGTCGGCTGCGATACTAGTTTCCTCGGCACCCTGAAGAGCTCCAGGTTCATTGTTCCCGGGATCTGAAGCTTTTCCAAAATTAAATAATGCGCTAATTTTCGCTTCGCCTTTCTGATAGCAGTCTCGAAAGGACGCAATGCGCGGGTCTTCTTCCGGGATGGTGTCCGCATCAGATATCATATTTCCAGATTGCGACCCGTCTGCGATACCGCGGAATCGCAACTGAGGAGTACGGGGTCGTGATGGAACTTTTGAGAGGCCATTGGTGGAAGGGTGGGGATCATGGTGGTCATCAGGCGGTCGGAGATGACCTGGTAGGAGCCAGTTGTGGTGTTGACCGATAGACATTACCGCTCCAAACCCCCAGCACTGGGGCGGGCGAGGGGGCTCGTCCCTCCACGCTTTTGGCCGGGTCACCGTGCGGCAGCAACAGGACGTAGGAGGGACAAAAGTGGTATCAAATGAAATCCAGGATCAACGTGACCTGTCCGGCGATACGTCTGGGGCCGGAAATGATGGCTGTGTCGCGTTATCGATGGCAAACGACCCGGCTTCTTTGGTGGAGATTCTTGCGGAGGTAACAAGACGTGAAGTTGCTCAGCTAATATCAGCATCGGCGCGGGTCACGGGACCTGGAGACCACCCTAAAAAGCTTCCAAGGATCCCAAAAACGACACCAAACAAGGCACCGCAGACAAGAAAATATCACTATTTTATAGACTTAGCTATATTATCGCATCTCTACTACGGTAGAGACGGAGTTTCTCTCTGTTCATCTCATCCCAATTTTCATCAGAAAGATATGGCCGCCCAGGTTTCTAACAAGCTATCATCTGGTCACTAAAATCGTCACACTCCATTTCACCTGCAATTTCCCCAGACTAGAAGCTCTCCCCGAAGCCACTCTACCATAGAGTGGGAAACGTACATCCACGAGAATTTTGCTATTCTTTAAATCAATTCCATATCATTAAACAGCCGCCATGCTGCGGATACGTTACCCATTTGCTGGTACGTATTCAATACCTGCTGGAGATCCGGCTAGGCTACGCGCGCTTCTTATATACCCCAAAGCTTTTTCTTACTCTGCTCGTTTCTAACAAACCTCAATGGAATCCAGCCTCATTTGCTCTCCTCTGTCTCCTATCCGCTTACATCGGCCTCCTTCCACGCAACAACAATGCATCTCCAGGCGGAAATGGCAAGAATAAATTACCTATCTCCACCATGCCTTCTCTCCAACCCAACGACAAAGTCCTCCACCTAGTGACCTTCTTCTTGCTCTCCCTCACCTTCTACTGGGTCCTAGACATCACGCGCAGACGAACCCTCCACCTAACCATCATCGTCTGTACAATGTGTCTTGGAATCGGCTCGGAGCTCGTTCAAGCACTCCTCCCCAACGGCCGTTCCTTCGACCCCTTCGACGTCCTCTCAAATATCGTCGGCAGCTTATGTGCTGTCAGCCTATGTACATGGTATCACAAACGGATGCTGGAACGGCGGCGCAAGGTTCGCTTTGGCAACGTGTTGAACGGGGTAGGCGAAGATGTTGAGCTGGGAGGCGTTCATTCGGAGAACGGGGATCATGGAGGACTTGGTCCGCAAGAAACGGGTGTCACGAGGGGACCACTGTCACTGGAGCAAGAGGTGGACAATTGGGACGAGAATGCGGTGGATAATTGGGAGGAAGGAGCCGACGACATGCAGACGACGAGAACAGGTGCGGAAGATGATGGGCAACGGACTCCCCCGAATAGTTCGGGAAATAATGGTGTTGAGGATGCGCGGAAGATACTGCCTGCTTGATCGATTGGTTGATTGTTTCAATTACGATTTCGTGATTTATTCCGCTGGCGAATAGATTTGATTTGACTGGATAAGATTTTTTTTTTTTTTTTTTTTTAATCTTTCGTGCACAACAAAGAAGGAAAGAGAAAATCGACGGACGGAAAGTCTGACAATATCTTGCGACGCGAAGGGCGTTACATATCGTGGTCTCTTTTCGTTTGTTTATTTCTGTTTTATCTATGCTTTTTTCCCACGCTTACGATCACTTTACTATTTCTGCCCATCTAGCCCTTCACTCGGAATACTTACTTTAGCATCCGGTTTGTATAATTGGTGATATTACGCTTATGACCAATGATTGTATTATTCCTATCGTTCCCACACATCCCCCTGTCCCAGTCCTGTTATTGTACTTTTGGTTTTATCAATTCTTCTATGTTGTTTGGACTTTACGAATTGCAATTTATGAAAATGTATATATCTCCATATATATCGGATAACGTCAGGTAATTACGGGTTGTCTTTATTTTCCTCCCAACTGATGCCCTCACGTGTGCATCAATGCATATTGCGAATAAAAATGTTAAATATGCGGGATAAGATGGAAGGGGTGGGGATATAATTTACGCTTAAGAATAATTTCCAAACAGGAAATTAATATTGAATAGATCTTCAAGACTGTTTTTCAAATATCTCAGGTCGCTCTTTGGCTTTCTCACGTTGAAGAAAAGTTACTATATATACAACTCAACAAATAAACAGGTAATTGTGCGTCAAGCACAGCGGAAGATCAAACACAAGGAAAGGAGTCCAGCCAGTCAATGTCCGTCTGTATTTGATGTTGGACGCGCACAAGAGATGAATTATGAATTATGTAGGAAATGGAAGTTTAATCAGAAAGCAAGAAGCAAAACCACAGCACAGGAGAGGGAAACCATTCTTCCCATGAAATTCGTCAGAGTCACTAGTCCTCTATCAAAAACCCAAATGCATGCAGGTCATACACAAAGCTTTAAATACGTCAAAGAAAAAAGAGAAAACCTCATGATGATAAAAGGCAGGGAGGTTTCCCAAGAAAAAAAAGGGGGGAATGAGGTTGATGCAAGATGGAAAACATGCAATGTCATAAATGATTAAATCATTGATAACTTGGTAATCCACATCATCGATTAAAAGAAGACAACATATCGATAACAGAAGGGTCGGAGAGAAAGGGAATGAACAGTGTAAGTGGAAAGTGTATTTAAACGGCAAATATATAGATAAAGCAGAGTCATTTAAGAAACATGGGCGCAAAATTTTTCGTATCCAAAAATGGGAAAGTGCGCTTAAATAAATATGGCGACTAACCTCCAGACCTCTAACTTGCGCCCTGCGTAGGGATAAAATCAATAATTGGAATAAGCTCTTCCTTTTGTGTAGGTTCAAACGCGCTATCGTCAGAATACTTTGCCATCTTCTGCGAGCGTGATCCGGAGGACTTCGCTTTCTTGCCAGGTATATTATCCTGGCCAAGAAAATTGAGAGCTTGTTCTTTGAGAATATCGTAAAGAAACTGGTATTGCATTTCAGTATAGACCATGGACATCCGCTGTTCGCGGAGGAGATTCACCGTATCGAAAATCGGATCTGCGCCGCTGGTTATCTCCAATAGGCTTCCTGTCTGCATCTCCCTCAACAGGTGATCGATGGTTATGAACGTGCCTGTGCGGCCTACACCGGCACTACAGTGTACAATGCGAGGATTTTCCAGCGAGCCCGCCCTTTCTGCCGAAGCTTTGGCTAGCTCGATGAGAGCATCACGGTCATTCCCCTCTGGTTTCATATAATCAGACCACCCAGCAAATAGATAATGCCAGACAATCTTGGTTTGAGATCCAAGGTTAAGTTCGAGTTTGCGAATTTCAGAGCGACATTTCTGGTCGTAGGTATATTCCAGGAGGGTCACCTTTCCAACAACGGATTTATCCGCCTGATCTTGACCCTTACGATCTATAAATGGATCTGATAGGGCATGGTGAAAATGAAAAATGGGGTTTTCCATGCTCGACGGGAAATATGGCGCACATTTCTCTTTGCCCTGTTCGTAGCTTTGAGTAAGCATAATGACAACTGCAAAGTCTCCGCTTTCATGAAACACCATATTCCAAAAGTGTTCTATGTAGTCAGTCTTTGGACCCTGGTTGAAAGTATTAGCGCACTCTTGCACTTTTCACCGAATAATAAATAGAGAACGGCATGAGGTTCAATATGTACCTGTGCAGCAATATAGCGAGCAGGACTTCCGGTTTTAGAGTGGCTCAAAGAAATCGGCGATGCGTTGATAAAGTCGCAGTCCCCATCTGGTACTTTAAGATGAATCCGAGAATGCGACCACACTTGTATGTTGATGTACCGATTCCTTGGTAGAATTTCCGGGCGATTTTCCAACACCCATTTCTGCGATTCATTCCCCGCCACTGATTCCCGGGCTCCGGACAAACGAGCAGCCTGGAGAATTTCAATTTCGTTGAATTTCTGGTGTATTTCTATCCAAGCAGCAAACATAAATATTAGTCCGTTGATATACAACTCCAATGTTTCTAAAACTAACCTGCAGGTGAGGAATTTAAAAAAGGTGGAATATCCTGTTTATCCGTGCTATCCTCAGTCGACATGCTACCATCCTCCTCTTTATCATCGTCTTCTTCCTCTGACATCGACGCCCGCTGTCCCGAAGCCCCACTACCCACCGAGCGTGAACGCTTCATCAATGATGGTTGGAAATGAGTCTCTGACATCTTCGCAGCCGCTTTACGTCGAAGTGATTTGGCTTGCCCGAGGAGATCTCGTACCTTCTTGGGCGTGCGGTGTCTAGAGTTGCTGCGCGAACTACTACCTTGGTGGTATGGGAGGGAGGTGGAGGAATTGTTGGCAGTTTTCGGAGAAGCACCAGAGCCCGCTGTTGAAGTTGGAGATGCGGCATCCAACGCCCCGGGGCTAGGACAGCTATCAGAGCTGTTCACTGCGGCTTGTGGTGCCAGGATCGTTGTCCACTCGCCCAAGCGAGTCGAGGCCGTCGAAAGTATTGATGGATGCCTTCGAATGGCGATGGTGAAATGGAAACACCGAAGTCACAAACAAGAGGCAAAATGAATGGAAATAGGAACGCACATTAGCTAGTTAGATAGCATTTAAACATGCTCCTACGTCAGTGTTTGTCAATCAGTGATCTCGTTCGCCAACCGATCTACTTTTTGTGCTGCGTAATCCAAGGCGGGAGTCGTTTGGAATTGGAGTTCAGTAACACTCAATCCAAATCGCCCTTTATATCTAGATATATGGCCAGCAATTTACCTATTAAATATGTTGTTATGGGTAGTTGATTCTCAAGGGATATGGTGTTGAAAGGTTTGCAAGTGGGATCAGGGATGGCAGCTGGCTTAGTTACTCGTGGCAGGCCGTCAATCGATTAACTATTTATAGCAGAATTTCAGTGAAACGGCACACGAGAGTGATTAATGAAGTTAGAAGGCGAAGATTCGCCATGAAAAGCAGATTTATTGTGAGTGAGCGAGCGAGCGAGCGACGAGTGAGTGGGAGTTCAATTCAATTTATAAAATACTGTATCCCCTCGTCTGGCCGCGAGGCACAATTAGCGCAATACTATTAGTGTACCAACTAAGCTGTTAGCTCTGAAGTACCAACCAATAATTTCTCATACTAAATTCTATATAATCTGATTTGCTGGTACTACTCCACTATCTCACATTTTCTGCTCTACATGTTCTGCAACCTTGGAATCTCTTGAATCTTGATCCAGATTCATATCCACTGCAGATGCAACCACCCTGGCCACTCTGATCACTTTAAGATGGAAATATGACTTCTACAGATGGTTTTCAATTCTTCAATGCTTTTTTTAATCAGATTGACTGATTTTTTTATCAGACAATATAAAAACAGATGTCAAATGAAAGTGATTTATCAGTGCATTTTTAGCAGACATCTCATCTTTATAGAGTATTAGATTTCAATTTATAAAATCTCTTCATCACTTTTCAATTATCAATCTGCTCAATATTGATTCATGAAATCTATACACTCTATTCTCTCTCTATATCTCAAAGTCTGATATTCAAAATATTGCCTGTTCCATCAATGTCTATACAGAGATTCAAATATCAAAGAACTCAGTTATCAATTCTCAGAATTGACAATTAATCACTTCTATAAAAATCAATATATTTTTTGAACAGATTATCTATATGAGAGTATATAGATCTTCAGCAATTAAAGATTATTAAAATAAAAATGATGCTCAGAAACCATTTCATTCCTCAAGATTTTATATAAAATAAAAATGATTTAAGCAGTTTAAGAAATATATTTATATATTCAATTCTTGCAAATCAGAATCCTTCATCATACAGAAGTTAGAGTCTTTATATTTCAACTTTCATATAATATATAAGAAATATTATAACTCAGATTCAAATCTCTTTATTAAGGAGATGATGATTCAGTTTTTTGAATGATTCAAATACACAATTAAAATGCCTTAGAAATCAATCAAATAAAAATATAAGATTTTTAAATTAAAAAAACAGAATTATTTTTAAATCTTTTTCATATTTTATAATAATCTCTATATAAGTACAATGTTCTATATTTCAGAATTAATCAAAATTGAATGTTTTGTGATGAAATTGATTGAATGATTATTAATATTTTTACAGATCTCTAAGCAGCAGAGCTTCTTGCAGCACTCTGAGCAATATATAAAATTAAATAACAATAAAAAAATTGTTGATTATTCAATTTATATGAACAACTATTTCATTTCTATTGCTCTATTCAATTATTTTTAAAAGCAAAAAATTGAAGCTTGTGAAACCACTCATTTTGTCAATCTGCCTCCTCTTTTACAAGCACTGAAGAACTCTGAATTATTCACTCATATTTCTTTCAATACTTTATATATTGTCTTTTAAAATAAAATTCTTTGTTTTGTATGAAAAGACAATAATGTAGTTTTACTACTGTCTACAGTTCATAAATCAGACAGTTTCATTGAATGTATTTAGAAATATTCTGAAATCAATTCCATCAATGACTTACAGATTTGATATCTATTTGATGATAAATATGAACAAGTTATAAAAATTTCTATCATTATTAATGATTACAATCATAATATGAATGGGATTGATCTAGCAAATCAGTATAAAGCTTTCTATGAAACTCATATACTCACTAATCACACATGGTTGTCAATTCTATACTGAATTATTGATCATGTAATTGTCAATGTTTATATTCTTCATTAATTGATTATTGCTATTTTAAATTCTACTACTGCTCTGAGCTCTATTATTGCTTCAGACTCTGCTGCTGCAAATTCTGACTTTATTATTTTATCTTATATTCAATTTCATCAGCAGTTCTATCTTCAATTTCTTGAATTTTCAAACTTTCTATCTTTCACTTAATCAAATTCAGATCTAAATCATCATCAAATTTATCTGTCAGAATTTCAAACTTATGTTTGATGTCAGTATAAAAGAAAAAGAGTAAAGTAGAATAAAGATAGAGCTTCAAAATCAAAATATGATTGTGCTGCATGTAATAATATTTCTCTCTGTTTGAAAAGTCAGTGTTGGCAGAAGTTCCATTTTATATCTTAATTAAAGCTAGATCAAATAGATTACATAGATTACACAAAAACACATTAATACAGCTAATCTATCATATAATCCAGTAGATTTCGCGTTTTTAATACACCAATATACACGCTAAAAAACGGCGCTAATTGTGCCTCGCGGCCAGACGAGGGGGATATGAGGTAATCACGTGCGGTGGAGGGCCGCCTAAGCAACTAGTGCCCAACACCCCCCCCACGCGCCAACGTGCGTGATGTGTTTCTATGAATCTTCCATGCTAGCTATCTCAACTTGGATCATTCTAAAATCTGCTACATACAGAAATTTAATCATTTTTGTTGTTATCAATGAAAAGTTTTAATAAATCAATGAAATGTTTAAATACCACTGTGCTCATAGGTTTGATTATGTAAGAAACCCCGCACTAAGGTGCCAGTGCTAGGCCGGAATTAGCGATAGCCCTAAAGATATGACATCGCCGAACATAACACCACCAACGTCATATCAGAATATGACATCGCCGAACATAGCACCATCAATGTCATATCAGGTTTGAAATCAAGGCATTATCTTGCCACTTGCATCATACTATGCCATCTACATCATAGCAAGTTCGATCTGCTTATGATACTGTGTGTATATAGCTAGCAGCTGGTCCAATCTTCTAGAGACCAGCAGATCATTCTGTTATAATCTGACCTCTATGTTCTACACCCTCAATATCTAACTACTTGATCTGAATCCTCTCTGATATATCACTGTATTATCTCCTACTGCTTGATCCTCGTAGAGTCCTAAGGACCAACCGAAATATAAGCAGCCATTTCTAACATCGCTGCTTACAGATTAATCCGTTTGCTATCATATTCTCAGTGGGAATATATTTAATAGAAATAATGCTTTCATTCAATTGTGTGTGAAAATAGTGGAAGTGAGTGTTGATATGCTTGCTGTGTGCTGTGATCATGGCAATAATAGCTAAATCAATCAAATTTTTATTATTTACTTTGATAAGCAAAAGGTTCTTTGCTGTAATGAATTCTAGTTTCATCATTATATTGTATAACCACATTGCTTCATATACTGCTTCACCGAGTGCCATGTATTCTGCCTCATTTAAATTTAAAGAAACACAAAATTGTTTGAATGAATATCATGAAATTGATGCATTTATTAATTTGAATATAAAGTTTAAAATAAATTTACATTCATCATTCAATGATTCTGCTCAATCTGAATTTGTATAATTTATTAACAAATATAATGTGTTGAGAAATTCATTGATTTTGTTCCTGAAGCTTTTATATAAGATGTCTAAATTGCTTATTTCTTTTAAATATTGTATGATGTAGAGAAAAGCTTTTTACATTTTAGATGTAGATGCAGTATTCTTCTGCATTAATAGAAATACTGCTCATATAATGTAGCGTACGCAGCTCAGTAGGATAATACACGTCTGATTCTCTAAAAGATGAAGATGGGCGGACGCCCCTATATATACATGCTTGTTTATTTACAGTGATTGATTCCTGCGGAAGGAGCGATCGCAGGGTTATAAAAGGAAGGATAGAAGCCTTGAGTAGGGGCGGAAGAAGGAAGGGGTGGAGCGGAAGCTCTGGGAATCAGCGAGGGGTGGGTAGGGGCGTAAGTACGCCACAGTCCCCCTGTCGGAAAAAGGAGCGGTCGCGGAGAATGAGGATGACGTCGAAAGAAGGTGGTAGAAAATATGAAACGCTGCGGGTGCTAAACCTAATGAGGAAGATGGGGGCGTAGGAGGCGGGACGCTAGGCCTTTTTGAATATGGGTCGATATCATTTATATAAAAAAGGGCAGGTAAACAAGGGGCTGGGACAATAAGGCGATAGGATGCCAAGCGGACGTCATAAGGAAAGAGGTTGGGTAGCGGTTGGATTCGTTGTCGAAAGCGAAAGAATACCCTGGGCGAGAAAGGCCTTGTGTAAGATAAAGAGACCAGCGGAAGACAGCAAGGAGGTTGAGAGAATAGAAAGGATTAACAAGGGGATTGAAGACAAAAGACCGTAGAGCAAGCAGAAGGAATGGAAGGCGGAAGATTTGTAGGTGAAAGAAAAAAAAGGGGGGGGAGATTCTTTGTGTGGCGGGGGCCTTCTGACGGAAGGCTGGGGGTTATGTGGGTGAATGGAGCCGCAGGCATATAATGCGATCGTTTCCCCTTCTTCTTCCTTCTTATTTCCCACATCCTCCCTGTCTTGCAGTATCGAACGACGTCAACGCAGCAATACGCGATAGAGCGACACCATTATTCATCCGCCATAGGGCTGCTGAGCGAAGCGTTGGGCAAAGATTTCGGGCGAACCCTAGCAGAACCTGCGAAAGAGTCCACCGCGCGTTTACGAGCCGACTTACTTCGACACGATGGGTCCCAAAAAGACATCTGGATCATCAAAGGTGGGAGGAGCAGGCAGCCAGGGCGAACGACTTGGCCAGAGCGGCACGAAAAAGGCCTTGGAGAAGATATTCCGGTCGCTGAGTCAGGAGGAGCGTGACGCCCTTCTTCATGTGAGTGAGGAAGAGGGGGAACTGGAGGAGGCGGACGAGGAGACGGACGAGGAGACGGACGACGGAGCGGAAAAGCCGGCATTTCGCACAGCGGGTGAGTTAGGACTGTTTGATCCCGCCAACCTCGGTTTATACATTTTCCCCGGGGCCGATGGGTGTCCGATACTAACGCCTTATCCGTTCGCAGACCTGAAGAAGTCGTGGCCTTCGAAAACGCGTCGATTTTCAGACGAAGATACGGATGTGGAAGTGGACGCAGGGGGTGAAGAGGATCCTAGGGGGGCAGCAGCGGGGGACGAGGCGGACGAGCCAGAGCTGGCAGAGGTGGTTGAGGAGGCCAAGATGAGCGGTGGGCGACGGTCGTCTATTTTATCTTCTGGAGGCCGTACAATCGACTGTATGGCGCAAGATCTGAAGGTGTTGGGGCGGCCGCCTAACCTTGACAAGCATAATCTAGACGTTGTCCAGGCCGCTCGGAAGGAATTAGACCGGATTGGCGAATTCAAATACCAATTGCGTAAGGACCTACCGGCTGATCCAGCCTTGGGGAAGGTCTATCGTAAGGTAGCGCGAGAGGGAAAATATCATTCGTTTACGCTTCACGACGGTCTCTTGTTTTTCACCAACGATCGCCTCTGCATCACGCAAACCCTAGCCGAAAGCCTTATTC
The DNA here is from genome assembly GCF_000149585.1 of Histoplasma mississippiense. Taxonomy (NCBI): domain Eukaryota; kingdom Fungi; phylum Ascomycota; class Eurotiomycetes; order Onygenales; family Ajellomycetaceae; genus Histoplasma; species Histoplasma mississippiense. The sequence continues at coordinate 728,867 of NW_001813971.1, read as the reverse complement.
GCTTGTGTCATGACGCAGCCGGACATCCAGGGCTTCATCGGACGGAAGACATTGTTCGCCGATCCTTCTTCTTGCCTCACGCTCGCAGACGAATCCTCGATCGCATTTCACGATGCCCGAATTGCCAGCTGTCTAAGCCACCCAACCACGCTCAGTGGGGCAAATCACACCCCATCTCGTCCCCGAAAGAGCCGTTCGAGGTCCTCTCGATAGATTTCATTACCGGACTGCCCGTAAGCGACAGCCGTGACACTATATTGACAGTCACGGACAAATTCTCCAAAGCCGTGATTCTAGTCGCAGGGCAAGAGAAGTGGGACGCGCCGCGGTGGGCGGAAGCGTTCTATAAGGAGGTGATCTGCCGCTGGCAGCCCCCGCTGGCGATTATCTCAGACAGGGACCCCAAATTCACGTCGCAATTTTGGAAGTGCGTTCTTCGGTTGATGGGAGTCAAGAGCTGGATGACGACCGCCTACAATCCTCGCTCAAAGGGCCAAAGTGAACGAACCAATCTCACTGTCGAAGTCACCTTGCGAGCGCTTCTCATAGGCAAGTATGAAGCGGGCTGGAACGCCCTGCTCAACCAGGTGGAAAGAACGTTAAATTCGGTAGCTGCCCACCCGGCAGCGATCTCTCCTTTCGAGTTACTCACGGGCGTGAAACCAAGGTGGCTACCATTAAAGAACGAGGAAGCTCCGGCGGACGTAGCTGAGTTCATCGCCGCACGGGACGCAGTGCGGCGGGACGTCCTGGATTTGTACGCTCTCGCAAAAGCCAAGATGGCCGAGTCCTTCGACCGCTCCCACTCTCAGCCAATCATTCGGGTAGGCGACTTCGCGTTCCTGAACCTGGCCCGCAAAAACGAGAAAGGGTATGTCGTTCGAGGATCCTCCAAACTTTCGCCCCTGCGAATAGGCCCATTCAAGGTCGTCGAGAAGATCTCGGATGTCGCCTTCCGCCTACAGCTTCCCCCCAAATGGCGTATGCACCCCGTTATTTCCGTCATTCATTTGGAAAAGACGCTCTTACGTCCCGCAAACCTCGAACACCCGCCACCCGAACCAGTCATGGTAGATGGTCAGCCACAATTTGAGATCGAAAAGATCATCGGAAGACGCATGGAGAGCGGCGAGACCTACCTCCAGATCAAGTGGAAAGGATACGAAGACCCAACCTGGGAATCTCTCGACGTGATCGCAGAGGATACCCCGGACCTTGTCAAAGCCTTCATGGCCAAGAAGCCGCGCGGTCGACCGCGTAAAAAGTAAGAAGAATGCGAGAGAGAAAGGAGTGAGAAGGAGAAAGAAAATTCATTACCAACCTATTTTTAGCTACCCGATCGCGCGAAAGAAAACAAAAGAAAAGAAGGAAAGGAAGAAAAAGAAAGAATAAAGGAAAACACCCCCCTCGATCATACCCCACCTTCGTCCACCCAAGCAAACGACGCAAGCAGCAAGAAATCAAAGGCCTTCCGCCCCATTCCAGAGACAACAAAGGAAATACCCCCTTCCGCTTCAACCCCTTCACCAATCATCCTCGAGCTCATGTTGCAGCTTGGCCTCCTGCCTAGCAAGGCGTGCGTCCCAGAATGCAACGTCCGCCGACAACCCACCATCCATAAGGTCGCTGAAGCGTGCCCCGCTGGGCAGCTTGAAGAAACGGTTATTGGCGATGGTATCCCCCGCAGCTGAAACCACAGCGAATTCGCCAATCCGGTCTAATTCCTTCCGAGCGGCCTGGACAACGTCTAGATTATGCTTGTCAAGGTTAGGCGGCCGCCCCAACACCTTCAGATCTTGCGCCATACAGTCGATTGTACGGCCTCCAGAAGATAAAATAGACGACCGTCGCCCACCGCTCATCTTGGCCTCCTCAACCACCTCTGCCAGCTCTGGCTCGTCCGCCTCGTCCCCCGCTGCTGCCCCCCTAGGATCCTCTTCACCCCCTACGTCCACTTCCACATCCGTATCTTCGTCTAAAAATCGACGCGTTTTCGAAGGCCACGACTTCTTCAGGTCTGCGAACGGATAAGGCGTTAGTATCGGACACCCATCGGCCCCGGGGAAAATGTATAAACCGAGGTTGGCGGGATCAAACAGTCCTAACTCACCCGCTGTGCGAAATGCCGGCTTTTCCGCTCCGTCGTCCGTCTCCTCGTCCGTCTCCTCGTCCGCCTCCTCCAGTTCCCCCTCTTCCTCACTCACATGAAGAAGGGCGTCACGCTCCTCCTGACTCAGCGACCGGAATATCTTCTCCAAGGCCTTTTTCGTGCCGCTCTGGCCAAGTCGTTCGCCCTGGCTGCCTGCTCCTCCCACCTTTGATGATCCAGATGTCTTTTTGGGACCCATCGTGTCGAAGTAAGTCGGCTCGTAAACGCGCGGTGGACTCTTTCGCAGGTTCTGCTAGGGTTCGCCCGAAATCTTTGCCCAACGCTTCGCTCAGCAGCCCTATGGCGGATGAATAATGGTGTCGCTCTATCGCGTATTGCTGCGTTGACGTCGTTCGATACTGCAAGACAGGGAGGATGTGGGAAATAAGAAGGAAGAAGAAGGGGAAACGATCGCATTATATGCCTGCGGCTCCATTCACCCACATAACCCCCAGCCTTCCGTCAGAAGGCCCCCGCCACACAAAGAATCTCCCCCCCCTTTTTTTTCTTTCACCTACAAATCTTCCGCCTTCCATTCCTTCTGCTTGCTCTACGGTCTTTTGTCTTCAATCCCCTTGTTAATCCTTTCTATTCTCTCAACCTCCTTGCTGTCTTCCGCTGGTCTCTTTATCTTACACAAGGCCTTTCTCGCCCAGGGTATTCTTTCGCTTTCGACAACGAATCCAACCGCTACCCAACCTCTTTCCTTATGGCGTACCTAACCCTAACCCTAACCCAACCTCTTTCCTTATGACGTCCGCTTGGCATCCTATCGCCTTATTGTCCCAGCCCCTTGTTTACCTGCCCTTTTTTATATAAATGATATCGACCCATATTCAAAAAGGCCTAGCGTCCGCCTCCTACGCCCCCATCTTCCTCATTAGGTTTAGCACCCGCAGCGTTTCATATTTTCTACCACCTTCTTTCGACGTCATCCTCATTCTCCGCGACCGCTCCTTTTTCCGACAGGGGGACTGTGGCGTACTTACGCCCCTACCCACCCCTCGCTGATTCCCAGAGCTTCCGCTCCACCCCTTCCTTCTTCCGCCCCTACTCAAGGCTTCTATCCTTCCTTTTATAACCCTGCGATCGCTCCTTCCGCAGGAATCAATCACTGTAAATAAACAAGCATGTATATATAGGGGCGTCCGCCCATCTTCATCTTTTAGAGAATCAGACGTGTATTATCCTACTGAGCTGCGTACGCTACATGAGCGCGGAATGTGAGATAAAAGAGATTATATAAAAGAATTTTTAAAAGCTACATAAGCACAGAGTGCAATAACAAAAATGAGTAGATGTAAAAGAGAAGTTGATTGTATCAATTAACTATTAATAAATGCTAATTTATTATATAATCATTGTTTAGAATTGTCACTGAGCAAGTCTTCACTATATTTCAGAAAAGATTTTGATAATTATATAAATTGATTGTAAAGCATACAAAGTGCTTTTAACATCTCATAAAATACTCTATATAAAATGAGTGAGTATTTTTAAAACAATAAAAATCATATAATGATTATATGAGAAGTTAATTTTTACTTGATTAAACGATGTGATGGCAGGCGGGCGGCCGAAAGAACCCGGCCCCGTCGCCATTTTGCGACGTCCACTCGCCAGGCTGTGCCGCCACGCACCCTTCCTCCAACATGCACGCATCCAATCAGAGTGATGGCCATGCTGCACCACCTTTGAAACGCTCCTCTGCCAGCCCGTTTTCATTCACCTCAACCACCCTCCCTCACACCAAGCCAGAGGCCACGCTCTTTTCGTGCCGGGCGACTCAAAATGGATTGCTCCCCCTCTGCCAGTCGCTATCTTCCCTTCAGGGAAGAGAGGTGGCCTTCTACCCTTCTCATTTCACTCCGGATGCGTCCGCGATGCTCATCAATGAGTTCTTCCAGCTTGTTGTCGTTTCCATATCACACCATCATCCTTCCTCTCATCTTTCCCCTGTTCTGCGTTCTATCCTCGTCCGCCCACACTCCGATCCCTCAGCGTCGTCGGCGGGGCCCCTTCTTGCCTGACTTCCAGCATGCCTGCTTCCCATGGGGCTGACGGTTGCGACTTCTCCGACGAGTCGGACTACGCCGACGATGTGTTTTCAGACCACAGCGACGAAAATACCGACGGGACTGAGGAGACCGACAGCGAGGACAGCGATGACAGTGATGCGGAGATCTCAGAAGAAGACAAGCTTCCTCCTCCCGAACATTATGAGGCCGAGGAGACTACTCTCGATGTCAAACGACTCCGGCAGCGCCGCTTGAGGAAAACCACAGTTGATAACATGGATAGAGTCCGAGACCACTGGCACCGGTGAGTGTGATCTCAAGTGTGGCCCAAACCAACCCGCTAACCGTGGAGAATCTCAGATACTGCGAATACATGAGGAGGAGGGATGTGCTCGACGCCTACCAGACCCTCTCAATCCAATCCCTTAAAGGGTTCCTTAGCTGGGCCTGCGATCAGCGTCGCGGTAAAGGGGGAAGAAGGCGGCCGGGGATCCAAGTCGTCAGCTCCCTGGAAACCTTCTGGAAGCAATTTTCCCAGGTCTATAAACAAGACACGGGCGACAGCATCGACCCTCTGATCATGGCACAAGCACAGGATGTAATGTGGTTCCTACCCTGCTGTCTGATCCTCTCCTGTCTTGATATCTCCGTCTAAAATATTGCGGCAGGTGATCGAGCTCATCGCCGATGAGAAGAAGCTCAGCCGCGAGAAGAGGCCGGGGGAGCCCATGTACGTTGACGACCTGGCGGAGTACCTCCGCGTGCTTCTGGTCACGAACGAGATGGAGTTTCTGGTCGGCTGGCTGCGCGTCGAGCTGATCCTCTTCTGCCAGATCGCGGGCGTCACGGGCAATCGGCCAGATGCCTTGACCCAGCTTCGGTATCGGGATCTGGAGCTCACGCTGGTCCGGGATCCCCATTCCAGCGCACCCCGTCTGTGCGTCGGGCTGACCGCCCACTTCACTAAGACTTTCTTGGGCATGAAGGATGCGTAAGTTTCCCCCCATGCTCCATGGCCGCCTTATTCCTTCACGAGCCGACTAACTCCCGTTCAGGAACACTTTTTGGCTTCCGGAGATCATCTACGACCCAACTCTGGTGCTCAGTCCTCATGTCTTCCTCCTGGGAATGCTGTTCTACATCCAGGCATTCAAGTCACCAGGTATCAGACGCCCCGAGGATCTCTACAGTCTGGGCGTCCTGAATGGACTCAATCAACAGCAACTACCGCTGCGGGATGATCTGGCGGACCTGTTCGTCTTCTGCTCAGCCGTCCGCGAAGGAGGTGGCGTCCGGATTGCGCATGAAATCCGGTTGACCACAGCGTCGGTGCGGACTCGGATGAAAAAGGGCGGCGAGATCACGGGCTTCCAGCAGGTCACGAAGCCTTATGTCCTCCGTGATGCAGCGGCGAAGGGTTTTAACGAGAGCTGTGAGTGTCCATCTGTCCCGTCCTCCCCTTCTCTCTTCGAGAGTGAGCACGCCTGTTGATGATGCTGCCATCGAACAGCGGACGTGAGCGATTCTCTCCAGAACCTGATGCTCCAGCACGCCAGCATCGATACGTTCCTCAAACACTATCTGGACCGAAACATCACCGCTGATGTCCTCAGCATCTACCGTGGCCTCGAGCCGCAGAAGGCGCTGATGAGGATGGTGTGCTCGATGAGCCGCTCCATCGACCCTCGCCGACCGTGGAAGCTTACGCCGGAGCAGTCGAGATCGGTAAATGACCAGCCACCCATCCTGAAGATCGCTCGAAGAGTCGCACACCTGAAGAAGCGCCGTGACTCTACCGCAAGCTGGCTCCGTGGTCGGGTGGGACAGAGGTACCGGCGGAAGGCCGAGAAAGACCGACGATGGGAAGCGAAATACAGGCGCCGGGTTGAGAAGCACGAGAGGCGAGATGAGAGATATCACAAGGCCGTTCGCCGGCTCCGAAACGAGAAACAACGCGCGAGGATCGAGCTCAAGCGTAAGATTCTAGAGCGATACCGGCAGGAACAACCTGTGATCGACAGCGAGCGGCAGCTCTCCGGAAAGGTCGTCGATGAGGACGTGAGAAGTGCACTGGAGCGGTCTGGGTACATGACGCCCGAACAGATGATCATGATCGACGCGGTCCTAACGCTGCCGCCAAAGACCCCAGAGGCGGAACTGCAACGACGGATCACCGCCATCCACGCTGTCAGTGCATACTGCGGTGCTGAGGAGGGGCCGCTCTGCCGTCGACGTGGTCGTGGCTCCAGCCCCAAAACGACCACCGTGAAACCAATGGCTGTCAAGGTGGAAGTGATGGTCCAGCCACCTTCCAACACACTCCTTGAGTCGGCCGTTCGAGCGGTCCGGACGGAACGACGGCCCAAAATATGCTTTCTCTGTTTGCAGAACACCAAACTCTCGCTGGCGGACCGAGTCTATTCATTCCATGAACCGGGGGACCTGACCAAACATTTTCAGAGGCGGCATCTGGAGAAGTTCCAGCCGATGGATTGCGATACCTGCAACGTGAGGCTGAAAACCCTGAAAGATCTTCTGTTCCATGCGGAAACTGCACACGGAACCGTTACACGTTCGCCCAAGTACAGGATGCTCGCAAAATCCGGTGAACCCGGTGCCCCGACTGGCCGTCTGCCACCGAGCTCCCAACCATCTTGGTACCCGCGTGGCAACCAGTGCGAGGAGGTCGATCATCAAGGTGGGAGTTCCATGTGTGCCTGGAAGCCCCCGCTCGTCTCACAGACCATTCGCAATTCCTCACGCCCCCACCTGCCCCTCCGTTTCCCGTTCGCATTTAATCAAGGATAAACTATTACCACTTTTTGGCTTCGGCACAAGCGGTTATATACCGTTTCTTTGCTCCATCTTCGCAGCAATACCCGCTGGTCGGCATTGGCCCATTTAAATATAATTGTTTTTCATTACTAGATATTTTTTATCGTTCAGCTCATTCAAAGATGTATTCAAATTTCTATCTGGCAATACCGTTGCAATTGTAACAACATAAAAATTCCCTGCGCCGCAAGGTCTCATCCAGATTCTAGAGAGGAGATTTTGATGTGCAGGGAAGAGCTAATGTGATATCATCGAAAACTCAACATCACCTTCTAGGATATTGGGTAATTAGTACTTATTCAGTGATAATGGCAATAATGGCAATTGCGATAGCGGTTGGTATCAATCTCAAGCAATAATGACCAGCAACCCGTTGTCGCCTCGGAGTAAAACTCACCGTACCGGGAATAGACAATTTAGGGTTACCAGCAAGATTAGTCAGCATTCTGTTCGCCCACCCATGTAGCTCATCGAAGTATAGGAATTAAAAACCGTCTCTGCCCAAGTGTCAACCCGAGGCTGTTGAATCTGTTGAAATAGAGAGTATGAGTTTGTATTTCTTGTTGATGCTTTCTACACTGGAGGCGGGGCAGTCTATATATATCAATTCCAGCCTCAGCCACAGCCACCGTGATCCTCAGCTACAGCGATATTCAACACTCCCACTTGATGGCAACCGCCACTAAAGGATGCCAGCGACTACTCTCACGGTTGCGACGAACCCCGTTAAAAGCCTTCAAAAAACCTCTGAGGGAAAAAGAAGGAAAAGGTGCAGATATGCAAGCCCACCAACGCGCCAAGAAGCAGCTAAGACGCCCTGCCAGTCATATCAGCGCTGGTGCCTTGCTAGGCTTCAACCATCAAAACGTGGCCCCCGGATGACGTCATAAGTAGAGACCTTCCAGACTCATGACATTGAATGATGGTCAAGAGCCTCATCTCACACACAGGGGCCCCATCGCACAAGAGGTCGAAATACTGAAATCAATTACAAGTCAGAATATATTTTGTAGAATGAGTACACTTCTTATAAGAAAGATTAAATTGAGCTTAAATTTTTTTCTGCTGCACTGAGATATTTGCTACTGTGATGATTAGTCAGACTCAAAGTAATATTCATGAACATTAACTTCTGATTTATACACTCAGCATGTCTATTGCTCAGATATGCATATCAAGAATATTCTGAGAGCTTTCACTTATAAGAGTGAGAAATAGTTTACTTAAGATATCTTTGTATATCTGATGCACCTGTGTTCTGATCAAATCAAAGTCTTCAGCTGTTCTTACACGTATCAGCTGGCAGAGTAACGATTGACCGGCGCCCGTATCAAAAGCAATACACGTACGGCCGATGCAGCGCCAAGGGTTGGTTCCCGCGTCTAAAAGAGGTTTTGGCGGCCAACCTTATTTAAACGTTACTACCACCATCTCCGCCATCGCCATTCTCCATTACAATCTCTAAGCCCATTTCCCCTGGGATCTCCTTGCCTTTTTTCACAACTCTTTGCCATCATCAATGACCTCAGCTACTGTATATTGCATCTGACATTTCACATTCTCTTTGATGAATGCCACCCTTCATGACTTTACTATTCCCGGGGAGCCTTTGAACTCTTAGGTCTGAGTTCTACTTAATACTATATTGTAATAGGAGGTATAGTTATAGTGTTTCCTGCTAATTTGCTCTCAAATTTCTCACCAAATCCATTAGCTCCCCCAGTCGTGCTTCAAGAGAGTTGATGCGATCACCTGTCGGGTCCCTTTGAGGAGTTGTGTAGCGTGTCTCCGGAGGAGTTGTGTAGCTTGTCTCCAGAGGAGGACTTGGATAGAGTCGATTGTTGGCTAGCTGCCTTAGCATGCCTTCAATGTCCCGCAACTTAGATTCTAGGTTATTTAGGCGATTTGTGATGGGCTCCGGGATCTGGCTATTTGGTGGCGCGAAACCGGGTGGTACTGTCGTCTGGGCCGTTCCACTGTTTGGTAAAAAGCCGGGTGGTGGTACTGCTGTACTACCAGCCGCTTCGCCACGGTTTCGTTGCCTTGTCAATGAAGGTGTGAAATCTGGAGGGGAAATTCCGGACGCGTCGTAAAGGCCCCGCAAGAGATTATCAACCCAGACGGAATTATGGTATCGCGCGACGGTGGATTTGGCATACCAGCACTTCTCTGACCGGCTCACGAAAAGCAACTCCAGGTACTGAAAGGGGGCATTTAAGTACCCGCCAGGTGGGGGATAACCGTATCGCCGAATAACTGCTCGGCTTACGATGCGTATGTCTTGTTTAGACGCACTCCTGAGAAGATCAATGCTACCCTCTTGAAATAAGGGAGGCTCGGTTCCTTGTTCTTCCATTGCCGCCTTGAAACCATCCACCGCAGCGTCTCCACCGACGAGATGTGCGGCAACTAATTCGTGGTCAAAATACCCTTCACATGGGGCCGGAGTTTTTAATAGTACCTGATGTCCACTTCCACTCCGCCTATACGACACAACCTGCTTTTCCATGTCGCCATCGTATACCCATCCATTGCGAGGATGTGATCTTGCAGCTGCAGATGGAACTCCAGGAGGATCACCTCCGCCTCCGGGGGGACCACCTCCACCACCTCCTCCTCCAGGGGGACCACCTCCACCACCTCCTCCTCCACCTCTTCCAGGGGCACCATCGCTTCCTCCACCTCCTTCAGGGGGACCACCACCTCCTCCACCTCCACCACCACTTCCAGGGGGACCGCCTCCACCTCCTCCAGGGGGACCACCACCTCCTCCACCTCCTCCTCCAGGGGGACCACCTCCACCACCTCCTCCTCCAGGGGGACCACCACCTCCTCCACCTCTTCCAGGGGCACCATCGCTTCCTCCACCTCCTTCAGGGGGACCACCACCTCCTCCACCTCCTCCACCTCTTCCAGGGGGACCACCTCCACCACCACCACTTGCAGGGGGAACCCGTCCTCCAGCGGGACCATTATCCCCCCCTGTTGAGTGGTCACGTTCCAGCCGGGCACGAAGATCATTAAACACAGGGTGATTGTGAAATGTGCGAATATATTCAGCCATGTGTAGTTGAACTGTCTTTCGATCGTCAGCTGACGTTGTTCGCTCTAGCATTCGTCGGTGAGGTACCCAGAAATTAGCCATGAATGCGTTGGCACCATCAGGTCTGTTTGTGTCAACCTCTTCTAACGCAGTCTGCAAGGCAGTTTCATCGAGGTTGCTAGATATACGATCAAGCACTGTCTTATAGAAATCTTCGGTGCGCCGATCGGCTCCCTGCACTGTTGAAGGAATGGGTTGTCGAACAATATTGTGGTTGTAATCTGAAAAGCTAGCTTCTACTTGAACCAAACGTGACGTGGCTCTCTCTTGAAGAGTAGGATATTCCGTCAGCACGCTTCTCCAGGCATCCAGGTCAAAGTTCGAAACCCCTCGAAGTTCTTCTAGTTCTTCCAATTCCACGTTGAAAATATGCCACAGGTCCGGATGAATATGACACAGCTCACTAAGCAGGCGATCTCGTCTGACATGATTATGGCGACTGCCCGAGGTTTCGGAGGCCATCGAGCCAGGAGTTGATGGTGGCTGTGATCGGGTTTCCGCTGGTTCAGCAAGCGACGGACTGCCAGCCCGTGAATGTGGGGTATCGTATTCAGGCGAGGCCGGTGACCCGGGTTGGTCGAATGGGATCGGAGTGGCCGGAGATGTTGTTCCACTGTTGGTGGATTGGTCCGCTGTGGGGTTACCGGTATTGAATGGGTTCAGAAAGGAAAAGAGCCGTCCAGCGCTCCCCTGCTCGTCACTCCGTTCCGCTAGATGAGTCCTTCTCGCTTCACGGTCAGGATCGTGCGCCCACGGAGTCGGGTGAGCCGCCCGTCCAGCCAAACGCCCACTACGGCGGGGGCGGGAAACCTCAGGGCTCTGTGCGCTGGCAGTATCAATAGGTGGCGGGCGGGACGGTGATGGCATGAATCAGGGTTAATGTTGAAGGGACCAGACCAGCTGGTCGGGGAAAGGAAAGTTTGAAATAACAAAAATATCAAATATCAAGAAATACCTAAGGAGGATATAGACGAGCGCTTGAAGAAGCCAGTCCAGCTGATTTAAGATATTGGGATCTATGAAGAGCTCTGGCCAGCAGAGAATAGCATTGTGATTGGGAAAGAAGAGTGCGAACGAAATATCATGAGGTATTTATTTCCTGTCTTTGTCCTTGCGAACTGTCAAATACCGTGGCCCTGTGGCTACAGCGTCATATTTCGTGGTGACCCCACATTTGCGACTCACATTCCGTGGCCCTGACCTGGTTAATAGGCACAAAAGTGTATTATTGTGTCTTGGTGATGAATTGACACCTGTCGGCCGTGTTGATCCGAAGACTTTCCTTACTCTCGGAAAAATGTACAGTACATGTACGGTACATGCCTAGATCGCGGGTCAGCCCTAGATAGAGTTGCGGCCCTTCTGCTTGCTCACAAGGTGCCCATAGATATGCAGTATTAAAATTATTTCATACGGTGTTATCGTAGCAAAACCCGATGTGATCGTTTGTAATGTCGAGTTCATATAAGCATGCCTTAGAAATGGAAGAACTTCAGCGGGAAGATAGAATGGGTTGAACAATTCAAAGCAAACATAAAACTGGTGTACTCGTTGATAAATTTTAATTTCATCCATGTTTATCGATCAAGAGGACTCCGCAATGAAGCAAGAGTAGATATACCAGGTTTACAGTGATGATGGATTCAATAAAAAGTTTCAAAGAGGAAAAAAATTCAAAAAGAATAAGCGAAGTACATCAAGATGATCAATAAACAAGAAAAAAGGGGTACCTCTACAAGCAAACAACAGCCCTAACCATTCTCAAACTCTGTGCCCTTCACATAGCATGCATACAAAACGTAGGGACAACAATGGACAGAAAAGTAACCAAAGAAACGGTGTGCTTGTCGCCAAGAGATGTAAACTCAGGCTGTACAACTGAACGTAAAGAAATCCCCGTCCCGGTTGGCCCTGCCCCGCCGGTAGCAGTCACCCAATTTGCGCCAGAGGAACTTAAAGTGTCAGAGGAATTTAAATGGTTGATGCAGCGAGTAGCCGACGGCTCAAGAGGCAGCCTCATAGTACCAGATGAGAGTGAGCCGGTTATCAGAGACGGAGCGGTGGTGACTGTCGCGCTTCCGCCCAAAGCGCGCGCGTTAGCCAAGAACTGGCTCATACGATCTCCAGGATTCAGAGCGAACACCATGCCTGCATGGCAGTGAGAGTAAGGGTTAATCTGCCGACAAAAGAACCACCGCGGTTCGAGAGAGTTGACGGTAATTGTTAGGATAAGGTCGTTGCGGTCGGTCGGGTTAAGCTGATTGAACCCAGATTCCAGTTGCTGCGAGGATATGCACGGCCACTCCAAACTTGACTGGCTCAATGTATGGTTCAGCTTGTGAAATTCGAAGGTCACCAGATCCCCAACGTCGGCGTTAACATAACCAGGTTGAAAGGCAAACTTGTCCCCGTCACCGACTTTCACCCGATGCACGACCTGGCGCTGAGGATGAAAGGTAACTGTTTGATCAATTCTATCGAATGTCAGTTGCATTCAATGTTCTGGAGGTGGGCAATATAACTAACTCAATATCCAGCGCCGCCGGATGGAGGAGGTACAGAGAAAGCAGAAAAACGAACGCCAGCATTCGTGCCATGATATCTTCATAAAAACAGCTAGGGGTGGTAGGTAGTGAGTACGGTAAAAATAAGATAAAAGACGAGATCGTACTTGGCTTTATATTCCCTTCTGAAGCAAGGCCGATTTCCATGGCGTGGTCACGGTTCACAAAAGTCGTGGCTCCTTTCTGATACTGCAAAACGACCCCTGGTGTGCACTACCATTTGTCTAGGGTAAGTGATCTGTTGTTAGGAACTTTCTTTTCAATAGCCATGCTACAGATGACCTCGGTTTAAACGCACAAGGTTCAATTGGTTGGCAGCAAATCGTACTGATTAAATTAAAAACTATCAAAGGGTTGGTAGCTAGCTACAGGATATCCACCTCGGTTACGCGACCCCTTGCCTGGCCCTGGCATTCGGTGCCCAAAATCCTCCTCTGGCTGAATTTGGTTGAAAATCTAGCTGGTGAAAGTCAATCCGGCCCTTGGAGTGAAGGGCGATGTTACGAAGCTCATCTAGAACAGCGGGCGAGGCGCAGGCTATAGAGAACGTGAGAAAATGATACATCAAGGGGCTAATATAGACTTACCCGTCACGAGCATCTTATCTGACCACTCTTCGAGCTCTCGATCTAGTATTTTCTTTACATCCAGTTCTTCTTTATAGTGTACATCAATGCGGCGCCCGGGGCGTTCGTTACGAACGGACTGATCCGAACAGTCCAAGATGTAAAGCGAAATATGAAGAATCTAAAGCAGGTAAGCACGGGTAGATGATATCAATGCAATACGATCTCTTCTCCTACCAAAGTCGTATCATCATCGGCAAGCAACTGGTCCATCCAGTCACATATCCAGTTCATGTGCTCTAGATAACCATCAATGCTTAGCAGGGTCTATTTCAAAGGTCAACGAAATTTGCTCACCTTCTTTGTCCAACTGCCACACCAGCGAGATACGGTGGCGGCGAACCCCCCCTCCCCGGGTGTGCATCGCCTTCTCTTCGCTGACGAAGCGTTGGAGTAGTTCCCGGATGAAGGGAAGCTGGCCTACGATGCCAATACCAGTCGCGACGAGAGCTACCGCATCGTACGGGAACCCTGTGCTCAACGGCTGCCAGCGGTCAAGGTCTTTCCCACCATATGGTCCATCCACGATGATGCGAAGTCGTCGGTGCCGGGTTAGCCAGAGCTTTCTTGTGAAACCAGAATCGACCTCAATGAGGACGGAGACTGACGCTGCCCTCCCATCAGGTGAAGTTTCCCACCAGGCGAGCTCAAAACGCTGGGCCGGCCAGCACCTTACCGCAGGCACGTACAGGTAGATATGTTGACCGGGGCGGGGCTTCCACGGCCGCGAGGGACAAAATGTCAACTCGACTGCATCCGTCCGCGGCGCCACTTCTGCGATGGGAAAGGGCGGGTGTCGCGCCAAGAGATTGCGAAACAACACCTTTGCCACATTTAGCGCGGATATACAGCCAAACATAGATACGGCGACTATAAAGCAGATGGCATGTAGAGTACGCGGTCGCTTTAGATGCAGCCAGACCAGCACCATAGCTAGAGTACCCACGAAGAAATGTGATCTGACGAATAGATATGACAAGGAACGAACAAAACGTTGTGAGAACAGGAGGAGGAGTATAAGAACCCCACCGGCCTAATTCCAGAAGTCAGTATCTATCTTGCGCGGGAATACAAGGTACTTGCCACAGATCCGTAACGAAGGAAGCGGTCTCGGAAGTCAAAGAGCTCCGTCTGCGGCAGTAGAAGCCCGACATGAATGGCCGACTGTATGACAGCCATCAGAGCGAGCGCTCGGTGAGCAATGTGGAACTCCGTGAGCGTGACCCCGAGCCAGTCAGCTACCTGGCTGGACTGGCTGGCAAGAAGAAGCGGGGAGAGGTGGAGGACGGCAAGAGATCCTGCCCTCGCGCTAGCATCCTGATTGTCCCTGACGCCGGTAATATTGCAGGCAACAGTGCCGCTCACGTGCAAAAGATGGATAAATGCCCGAGAGAAGGTGACAGGACCAAAAAGACGTCGGCGTGGAATAAGATATGGCCAGGGGTGATTCTGGAGACACAATCGCATCATCTGTGGACTGAAGATGTACGACGCGCCACGCAGAAGGAGACGATGAAGACGGAAAAGGACGACGAAACCTGCCGCCGACAAGGCATATACGGTTAGAAGATCCATGGTGCTGGAGATGATACTCAGATGTGTGTCTTCTCCGCGATACGAACGGGAGATATGCGGTATATGAGCGCTGGAGGCCACGGATTGATCTCTCTTTTCCAAATTCGTGGCCCTTCCCCTCGCCTTAGTGTTTCTAAACGGTCCATCCGTGGCCGTTTCATCGCTTCGGCTGCCTTTGCGGCGCCTGGCGTTTCAGGATTGATAAAGAAATGACGCGGGCGCTTAACGACACAGCATGGAGCCAAATATAGCTCACGGCCTCTAGCTTGGTTCATACGTAGTTGGAAGCAATAAAAGCCGGTCTCTTATAATTTTCAGCGTCACCATCTTCAACTTGGAGTCTCCGATATCATCGACCTCAATTCCGCCACTAAGAAAATCAAAGAATAGTATGACCGGCTCATTACGCAGAGGGAGGCGGCGCGTCGGTGTCAACAGAAGTCGCACAGAGCGAAGAAGGGATACAAGGGCAGACCGCGAGCGATATCGGCGTGGTAAACGAGGAGTTTGTCAACGGGCCAACGACGTGTACGTAGATGGCATAGACAGTGGGCGTGACCGGTACGTCTATGTCTGCATCGTCGAGAAGCGAGAGAAGGCGCCGGATAACTATTGCATCTACAACTCCCACCCAACGAGTACATGGTTTCCGCCCAAGGAAGAAGATGTAGTAAGTGTTTCAGCGGCCCAACATTGTCTGCGTCTTCTGACTGTCGATTGAAGAAGGAGGGGCTCATCGAGCAGTATGGACCAAAGGACTTTCTCCCGAACAACCCTGAACCCGCCGAGGAAAGAAGGCGCGAATCCGGACGCTGTGACTTCAAAATCTCGCCACCTCCACCGCTTGTACTCTCCACGAGCATATGTGCCAGCTCCCCACGGCGCGGTAAATGGCTCCTTTCGCCTCCCTGGATGAGTCAATGGGAGCAAATTCTTGAGGGCCGAACGATCCAGCGGCAGAACCACGATGATGCCACGCGTGTTCCAAACACGTGACTCCAGAGCGTGAGGCGCGGGATAGATTTGATTAGTTATATTATCTTCTCTACTGTATCGTGCAGAACCAAAATCAAATTCATGATTCGCTACTCTAAGAAAGCTACGCGTGTATTGTATCTACAGAAGAGCTTGATGAAACGTGACTTATGTGTTCAATCATGATTTCATTCGTAGTAACTGAGTAACAGGGGATCAAGGATGTCCAGCACCCATAAAGGCTGCTACCCACTCAGGACGGATCTCCACACTCTTTGGCGCCGACTCTCGCGCAGCTCGGATAAACAGTCTGAGGCATTTGGGGCCTGGCGACCGCTGGACGAAACCATGCTATACAGCGTCAGCTACTGCTGAATATTGGGATTCTCACAAATTACCTGGAGCAGCTCCGCTACTGATCTCGTCTTAGTGAGCATCTGGAACTCACTCATGGCAGCCTCCCATCTGCCAGGGGTCAAGGCATCAGCGCCGCGGAGAGCATTGGGTGCCTCCAAGCACCGAACAATAATTTGGCCCAGAGCACGGATATCATCCTGGGCCACTTTGAGGGCTGCATGGGTAAGCATGGTAGCACCGATGTTTCCTGGATAACCGTCAGTTAACTGCATTTTAGCGTAGGTTGAATTGCTGTCCAATACCGATCTTAACAGCCACTGGGTTGACGGAGAGAAGAACATTTTCCGCGCAGAGCTCTCCCGCCACAAGTTGCTGAGCGTGAAGAAAATCCAATCCGTTCAAGATTTCTTTGCAGAACGCTGCGACCTGGTAGGGCCGCAGGATCCCATAGGGTGTACTGAATATATCAGCAAGTGACACATCCATAACTTCATAGAAGAGGAAAATTGCCCCTTCGTGATAGAGCGCTTCACACAGCTTAACGATATTCTTATGTGCAATCGGCTTCAGCTTGGACAGCCATTCCTGATTATCAACCTCGGCTCGCTTGGCAATCATCTCGTCGAAAGAATCGTTTTTGGCATTAACTAGGATTCCCGGACCAGCCTGATCCAGGTTAAAGCCTTGTTGATACTGATCCCAAGGGTTCGCCACCTCCTTCAGCAGCTGTGGACGATGCGTTGGTTTTCCAGCGGGGAGGTTGACTTGCGTGCCGACGGGCAGCATGCGTCGGAGCTTTGGACCACGGGGAGCATTCGAGAGGGGGATGACCCGTTTGGTGATTCGGTGGGATGGGACTGGCCCGCTTCGAGGGAACATGGTCCCCGGTCGGCGCACCACTTGTTCCGACGTGGCTTCAATCATGTTGTTTGGAGCGGTTCGCCGCTCAGAAACGTGAAGGAGGGTTGCTATATATGTTTAAATAATCTGTGGCCTTGACGACTCAAAAGCGTGACCCCCCCCCTCTCTTCTCCTCCCATTACCCACTTTCGCCCTCCATCCTTCTTTATGGGCGCCAAAACTCCGAGCTGGTCAGAAATAGTGAACTATGTTGAACATTTCAACGGAGCAAGCAGCAGACCAACAATCCACCCTATCGGAAGATGGCCTCACCAACTTTAAGTGACCTTGACCTCGCAAAGGAGAAAGACAGGTGCCTCCTTGGATGCGCCAAAGTTGAATTGAAGCACTTGGTATTCGAAGAAACGGGAGGAATTGGGACCCGGCATGTGACAAAGGCAAACGTAAACTGGTTAATACGAAAGTTCGAGGTGGACAAATGCCGCCGTCTCGAGCCACAGCACTGGATCCCTGCCGTAGTCACCCGTAATGGCCTCCAGGTGATACTTAACGCGAACTCCCTATCCTCGATTGGCGGCGATGACCCTGGAGACTTCCCATTGAGCCTGCCCTCTGGGCATGAGGTAACGTGCCTGCAGGGCCGGATACGCCACGCTGCGGGAACTAAGTGGTTGGAAACTGATGATCAATGGTGGATTTTGAAACTCTACGACTCTCGGCTATCCTCCGAAGCTCGAAGAAGCCTGCGGGAGGACAGAGACGCGTCTCAGGAATTCTCCAGTGGGGAGATATACTGGAATGTGCGGCACCATGAGAGACAGGGTAATGATGATGAGAGACGGAAGTGGTTGGCGAGGTGGCCCTCGCCATATATGGAACGAGACTTCACCCAGCTACGTGAGAGCATATATTCGCGACCCCTCTATGAGGCCCTGGACAGGCTTCTTGAGTTTCGCGCTCTCTGGCCCGCCTTTCACGTGGGCAACTTGCATCGACTGCTACCCATGCGCTGTCCGGAGGTAGGATACGGCTCTGGCCTGACTAGAATGGCGCTGACATCATCTAGGCTTTGGCAAGCTATCTCGACTTCATCCGAGACGTGTGGATGTGGATAACGGACAGCAGGCCGTGGCGGCTGGAGGAGACTGATGTTGAGCATCTGGAGGGGCGTTCCCCAATGTGGTCAAAGGCTGATGGGATCTACATTGATGAGGTATTCAAGGACGGCACTGTATTTTGCCGTATAATCAATCAGGACGAGCGAGAGGTACTTCGTCAAAGGGTAAGGCAGTGCTCGACCATTATCCCGTCTATCCGAACGTTCCTCGAGGATTCTAAGTATCTGGAGCCGATGGCTAAGCTTGTGAGAATGCTGCTCCCCCCTGACTTCAAGGGAACCGTGCAAGAGGGGATGAGGCGTTGCTATCAGCCAAGTGCCAATGGCGTACTTCACATCCAGACATCGGCGGCCGGACATCGCACGGCGCCTCGTGACGCGGATGATGACGGATTCTGGTCAGCTTACAGACAGGTGTGGCTGGGAGCAATGCGTGATTGGTTTGGCATTGTTCCCGGCTTCCGCCCTCGGAAAATGACGAAGGTTCCTGGAACCGTAGCGCAGCCGCATCCTTCAATTCTGTGGAGTCGGTTCGTAGATCTAGCAGTCTCTGTTGGCTTCAATATCTCTAAACGGCCGGACTTTTCTGAGTCGCCCGAGGATATCATCCGTCAGTGTCTGTCGCTGCTCAGACCTGCCGATCTGTTCGAGCAGGATCCCGACCTCCTGTCCGCTGAGAGTCGCCGTGTTGCCGAAAACCTGGGCTTCAGACGTCGCCCTGCCGAGATTGCGCGTCCTGCCCGTCCTTCATTAACGACGGACCTTGGAGCGTGGTCAATCACCGCC
This sequence comes from Histoplasma mississippiense, assembly GCF_000149585.1. NCBI lineage: Eukaryota > Fungi > Ascomycota > Eurotiomycetes > Onygenales > Ajellomycetaceae > Histoplasma > Histoplasma mississippiense. The sequence continues at coordinate 709,901 of NW_001813971.1, read as the reverse complement.
CGCTGCGGGATGACCGATGGGGCATCCTTCTTTTCCGACCAGAAGTATCTGTTCCTTGACAACATTTATGCTCGGCTTGATGATGTGCCCGGCGTCCATCTGACCTCCTTTGCGGTCAAGCGGGACTTCTTCCTTGCACACTTTCCTCCTGCCGTCGATTTGATAAGGCAGCCATGCTCGAGCTGGTCTTCCCCAGCAACGATGCTTGCATGTCCGGCAAATGGACCTACCTGTGCCAACATATTTCCGTCTCAGGCGCATTCACCGGCCCTTCCCTTCAGCGACATGGCGAATGAGGGCGAAGCTCCCCTTCTGACAGCTAGTGAGAACCGGGATGTTCGACCTTCATCGCGGGGATTCCTATCTCTCGCGCATTCATCTTACAGCCTTGTAAGCCCTAGCGAGAATGGCGAGACTAACCCAGCACAGACAAATGCTCAACCTACTGCCCTCCCTCTCGTAATCGATATGCATCGCGCGGTGCCGCGTACCGTCATACCAACTTTCCTTACGACACAAGACCCTCGATGGTGCAGAGCGCGGGTTGTTATTTCTCCGGGGAAATTTGTTGCATACCTGCAGACAGTGCAGCCCTCTGTCCCGCGGTATGGTGTTATCTTTGACTTGTCAACATCACACATTACTTGCATTCTCTCATCCCACGCCGAGTGCTATCTTGACACGTTCGACGGGACAAATCTTTGGTTTGCTAGGCTACTCCCGCAGAGTTTTCACCTGTCCATTATTCCAATGACAGCAGTTTACTGTGCGATTCGAAATACGCAGGCTATATTTATGGGATCTGCAGGAAAAGTTGGGTTCTATCAAGATATACTTCATCCAGATATTGCTGCACCTGTCGACTTCACACTACAACTACCACATTTTGATCCCGTGGGGGAACATTGGGAGATAAAAAGCGAATGAATTGATGCTAATTCTAGCCTTAACCACTATCATACCTTCGTCGACGCTTCATGGAATATAGGTTAAATCACAAGAAACAGTGCCGAAATTCCAACAAGGCAGTATCCGTTTAGTTCATCGGTTCTCTATACCGTTCTTCAAGCTCCAACTTGGCCCGAAGAATAACATCGGTAACCCAGCAGGCTACCTCCCTCAGCTCGCACTGAGTGTGCTCCTCAAGCTGCATTATATCGACCACGCTACGCCGTACGCGTTCCAACTCCGCAGCAGTTTTTCGATGACGTTCTTGCTCCTTTTCAAAGGCTTGGTTCAATTTTGCGTTGGCTTCCGTGGCCTCGACGAGGAATTTTCTTTCCATTCTAAGTTCGTCACGGGTGATGGAATGTGCTATGTACTCGCGTTGTAACAGCTGGTTGTAATCTCGATCCATTGCCACAGATGCTTCAATCTGCTTTTGAAGCCGGTCGCTCTCTTTTTTTAACCCCTCAATCAGAACGCTATCCTGCCGATGTACAATCGCCCAGTTGAGATCGCGATGAACTCGTGCCATCTGCGCGTAAAGATAAACATTGAATGCGGCTGGTGGAGTGCCCAGTAATTGCGTCTATTCTGTTAGAAAGACCACGCAGTTGGGGTATTATTTTTCTTACCTCATTGTTTGAATGCCCACTCGAGGGCACGTCCATGTTCTTCAGCAATATCAGACTGCAACTTCACAAAAATTAATCAGGAGAACTAAATTTCCAGAAGACGTCATGGCATAAAGTGAGCATTCAATTACTTTTATACTATGTATATTCAGCACCCATTTTTTCTGAATCCGCTGTGAGCGAATTAAAAGCGACGGTATAGTTTCATGATGCGGTTGTAAGTATGCATCTCTCACTAGCATGTGGGGCTCTATACCTAATGGAGACTAAGTTATTTATGATGGGGAGCCATTATCAGTGAGTAGTACCCACCTGCAAGACTGAAAGCACAGGGAATGAGGGCTCATCTGATGTTGCAGAGCATGATCCTCAGCAAATTGCGGTTACAGGTAGCAAGAAGTAACCGTGCGAGCAACAGTTGAGGAGTTTACTGATGAATATTGACAAATGGATAGGTAGAGCATTAGATATGAATGTGTTCGCTACTCTCGAACATTGAATTTAAAATACATGCCTTCACCACTCCTGGGTTTTCCGTGACCGCCCAGCAGAGACAGGTAGGAATAACTTTGTTGTCTTCAACAAATGCAAACGAACGTTGTGGAATCCCGTGGATATTTCCCTCCCGAGACCACCTCCCACTGTTAAAATGGCCATGCCCGCATAGCCATATGGAGTCGAAAGAGAATACGAAATCGTAGCACCTCGTCCTTGCCAGTGGTCTGTTTCCCTGGGACCACCCTCTCTTTCAACTTTCTAGATGTAAGTCTGGTTTTCCGCTCCGCTCAAATCCTCTTCAATTTTCGGGAGAATGTTCCGAGCCAATCTCTCTGGAATCCGACTTTTTGCGCGTGGCAATGAGGAGGTTGATCGCATCACCGAGTCGCTGGGGCCGCCTAAAGTGTATCAGATATTTTGTTTTCAAGAGTCAATCAGAAATAGACTTCTGCCAGCCTGACCTCTGACCACCTCCGCCGAACTTGGTTGTCGAATGTGCAAGGTCACAGGATACCGGGGGATTTTTGCCTCCTGTCGTTTAGGTCCTGTACGCCCACTGCGCGTGCAGTGAGGTGTCGGGTTCGATATCGAGTCACCGATTTCAAACAACTGACTTTCATGTTTATTGGGTAGTTTCTTTTTTTTAATGAAAATCACTACAGCTGCACAGGTTATGAACAACCAGACCCCAATGCAAATCCCCACTATTCCGCCCCTGCCGATGCGAGATTCGGACGCTGCCTGAACGTGCCGCATTTTAGAGGTATAATAATTAGAAAAAAGGGAAAGGGCCAATACTGAATCCAGCATTGCTTGAGGAGAACGGACCTGCTACTTATAGTTCACATTGCCGAATCCGTGGCTCCGCCATCCTTAATCGCAGGGCCACGCTCTTATATCACGCTGACTAAATCAGGAGAATTTAGCGATCCATGTAATTATACAATCTTGAGACATATCCTGAAATAAGTCCCAGTCAAGCGGAGTGCGGCCAAGTGAAATTTTTGTTGACATCCTGGAGAAAGCGACCATGATATATAGACTACCATTATTCAGCGATCGAGCACCGTGTGCCGATTTTGCCGTTTTTTGACGCCACTTGCAATCACACCTGAGGGTTAAAAGAGGAGTATTGCTTGGAAGTCTCAAATTTGAAAGGTACATTTTAATGCTCCACCTTTAGCTATCTATGATATCTATCTACATTGTAACAGTTGGTTCCTTCACACGAGCTTCCCCACCACCTACCCCATACTCGCAGATGGCTTCCCCACCCCGTTTCAGTGCCGCAAAAAGAAATGAGATCCAGAAATGTGGAAATAAAGAATTATTTATCATTTAATTGCTTAAATAAACACCCGCAACATGTTTTGGATAAGTCTTCGATGTCTCATAAATCGGGACCGGGTAGTGATGCGCCTGCTTACACTGTAGATCAGCAAATGCACTGAGCTAAACTTAGATTTGGGAGTCGCACTAGTTCCCCAGCAGATGGAGGCGGACTGCCATTCGTGTATAAGGTAAAGTGTTGGCTGTTCACAAAAATGATGACATAGACATGGGCACTGCATTTATCACTGTACTCCACACTCTTTCTGAATAGAGTCTCTCGCCGTCCGCGCTTTCTTTTAGATGATGTTTGATAATCTTTATATTTTTTATATACTGTATGAGGATAGTGCTTTTTCTGCTTATAGTTAGTTGAGAAAGAAACAACTTGACTGAAATTAGGGCTCTTACTATCTGCTCTTCTGAAGGTGGCCAAGTCTCACTTGAATCGGTATTCAAGATGAAAAATTGACCGTGGATGTCTATAAGGATATAAACCTGTGCCTCGTTCTGCTCAGCATATTTCACAGCCTTGTGAAAGAGACATAGTCTCCGTCGGCGTCTGCTCTGTTGAATATTGGATTGATTCTGCTGTGACTGTGATCGTTTCCGTCGTCGGCTGGTGTCCCTCGCGTGTATTATGCTGTCTTCGCAAGAGAAGAAACTCTGGGGTTCACCGTTTCTCTGGAATGGACCCAATTGATTGTTTTCAGGGGCCTGCTGCGGCTGTCCCATCTTCAAAAGACGGTGATATTCCTTAGGGTCTGTGTACGAAGTGGAATGACGTGGTACGAACAAGGAGGTTGGGAGAAAGGACACGGAGATGTATGTCAAGCCAAATGAGGTCCCTGAGTACCTCGCGCGTGTATAAATCTTTTACACTTTGGGAGGGGACAGAAAACTGTTCCAAATGACTTCTCAGAAATAGAGTCATGCTCAGGGCCACGATTACGTTCCTTAGAATCGTGGCCCCATGGAATACCCGCTCTCCTCGACCCACCAGTTCCCTCCCCAGTGTTAGTCGTGGAAGATTTGGCACTTATTTCGACGCAAGCGGGTTGACTGAGGAGAATTAGCAACCGGGAAGCCTTTGGCTGTTGGGCGCTGTGTCCTACCGCGGTCAGCCTGGCCTGGCCACGGAATAAAGTAGCAAGACTTCGAACAAGTGGCCAAGGTATAAATAACCCTTTCTCATGCCAGAACCATTTCTGCCCGCTTCATTTCCTAACAACGCTACGATGTCGTCCAATCATGTCTCGCTGGCACGGATCTCCGAAAGGTCGAGTATATTTCTTATAACCGATGTGCGCGCCTCCGAGCTCTCCGAGGAGGATATAGACAGAGCATTTCCACCCACTCCCCCACGAAGAGTAAACTGCCGTCCTTGCTACCACTGTGGGGAACGAATATCTATCGACCAACGCTTTATACGGTGTGGTCATGCTATGCACCAGCATTGTATTGCCACTGGCGGTCTTGACAACGGATGCCCAGAATGCCGTGAACAGCTCAGAGGTTTTGAGAGCCAGCCAGTTCAAAACTGCGAGATTTGCCACTTCCAAAAGGAGATGATTCTCCTACCTTGCTCCCATACAATATGTGAACAGTGCATTACCGACGGAGCTTTGGTGAATGGATGCCCCTATTGCAGGCGTCGTATCTCGACATACGGGGAATGGCGGGCACCTGCCCCTCTGGAAGCAACTGCTGCCTGGTGGTCGAATTTTTCTCCCCGAGACGAGACGGAAAACAATACAATTCAACTACTTTTCTCCGAGCTATTCCATATTAATTCAGATCTCTTTATTTTTTTTGGCCAAGAACTAGCCACTCTTAGGAGATATCTACTTCGGAGATATTTACATGGGGAGGTATTTGATGAATGGATTCAGCAACTGCACGACAGCGACGTTTCAGAGAGAGAAAATTTTCGTCAGCGTATAGAGTCAATCACCAATATTCGTATTCTCCCTCATATACCACGAAAGGATGATAGTCAGGATGCTGACGTCGTTAGATATCTGTCATCCTTCATGAATCTCGAGCCGGACTCAGACGATAGAATGACATATCTTCGCTTATTCGCAAGCTATGCTGCTGGCTCCGGCTTCAACCCTTGCTTTTGGTTGCCTCACCACAGAATGTACTTGAGAGCCACAAGCCCTCGTCAGCGGCGACTCGTTCACTTGCATATGGTCAGATATATTCGCGAATATCACGACCGTTCTGATATGGTGGACCTCTCCTTTGAGCTAGTGCCGCTAATAGCATCGGATGAAGAAATAGATCGCCTCCTTAGTGAACTGTATCATATCCACCCCGAACTATGGTGTCTATTTGAACCGGAGTTGCAGCGACTGGAAGAAATCGAACTCGATTCGACCTTTGACCTAAATGGATGGCTTGATGACCTACGTCGTTACCCCACCATTGAGGAGAGGAATGAGCCATCACAACTTTACAGCTTCTTCCGCTACCTCGACACGCAAGGACAGGCTCAGCAGTTTCGGGACAATCAGACATTCTACCTAGGTGTTTACAACGCCCTTGGCCATGAACTAGATGATGATACTGTAAATGTTCGTTTACAGGATGCCAATCGAACCCTGCAGGGTGGAAATCAGTTCCATCCCAACTTCTGGTTGCCACATCGACGCATGTTTCAGCGAGCTACCTCAGATGCTGACCGATGCCGAGTCATCTCACACATGATATCATATGTTAAAATGTATCACGGTGGGAATCAGCTTATGTCCGCCCTCCAGCGTTCATATGAACAACAATATGGCACTGTTTCAAGGGGTGGACGCGAGAACAACCTCACCGCCTCATACCCACGGGAAGAATGGGTTTCAGATGAAACGGAAATAGCAGGCTACAGAGAGTATGGTTCAGGATACCAGGTTCTTTTAAAAACTCATGCCCCCCGTGGAGGATTCTTTGATTACGAACTAGTTCCCGCTCATCGCTGTGGCGGGTTAGCAGCAATCATGAGTTATACAAGGAGAATGGAGGAGCAGGGAATGGCGCCTTTTCATTTTGAGGAAGCAAGCATTGATCGTCTTAGAAGCAAGTCAAAGGATCAGATACGCATTGCAGGTCGATGCGTCCATCATCGAAAGCAAAGAAGGGCACGCGGTACGGTACTTCAACAATATCTAATGTTAACCTTCGCCAATGAAGAGGGTGTGTATTGGTACAGTAAAGGCATTGTGGAACATTATCATAACCGTGTATGGGTTGAAAATAGCCTCCTGCCTGGACTGTACGATGCATCCGGACTGACACCCCCTGAAGACATCCGTCAATTGAATTACCAACCCCAGACGTCATACACCGAGGAAACGATCCAGAAAATAAGCGATCTTAAAGCACGAACGGTCTCTATAGACAGTATACTTAGGGGGTTTTTTCTTCGGCCGTGATATTAGTGAGAAATGCTAGACACGTTTATCTCGTCAGAAAACGATGAGACAAAGCACCGTGACATTTCGCCTCTTTTTACTTATTAAGCTAGTGATTCATTATTATATTTGTTATCGACTATGGCTATAGAAACACTAGGTATCAGGATGCGTCTCGTAGTAGATTGAATATGCTGCCTCCTTTCTTCTTCTTTTCTTTTTACTTTTGTTGAGCTCTGTTGATTGTAATTAGACTTATATGGTCACGTGGACGTATAGTTAAACAAGACGTATTCTATCCGTTCCTATAATAATTAGCCAGGCTGGGTCTTGTATATGGTCAGTGACCTTCGAAATGCACAGCAGAACCATAACCTTCAGATAATTTTTATTTTACTGAAAGGCCAATGAATTGTTTACACCTATAGCAGTTAAATTTCATTTAGATATCAAGACAATTGATATTTGAGAAATCCCATATTACTAACTGAGCTGATACCTACTGATGTCAATGATGGCAATGTAGCACGAAGATGGAACAAAGAGAAATAATGAGAAATGGCACAGATGTATAAGGCATCAAAAAACTAAAATGTCATGGCCTGGTTATACTGAATGTTGGGGGAACATCCCCTATTTGGAATACCATGGCCTGGCCATGGAATGTCATTCCTGAGGGAAAGCCCCTCTATCCTCTAGAATGGTCATGGCCATGCTGAATATGGTCATCATGAATGTTGAGGGAAACCCCTATTGTCCCCTATTCTCTAGAATCATGCTGCTGGCCCCTATTGTCTATATTTCCCCTGTTCTCTAGAATGCCATGGCCTGTCAATCCCCTATTCTCTAGAATGCCATGGCCTGACCTGCTCTCTATATTTCCCCTATTCTCTAGAATGCCATGGCCTGATCAATCCCCTATTCTCTAGAATGTCATGGCCTGACCTCTCTATATTTCCCCTATTCTCTAGAATGCCATGGCCTGTCAATCCCCTATTCTCTAGAATGCCATGGCCTGTCAATCCCCTATTCTCTAGAATGCCATGGCCTGACCATGCTGCTGGCCCCTATATTCCCCTATTCTCTAGGATACCATGGCCTGATCACTTATTCTCGAATGGCCTGACCATGCTGTTGGATGCCCTCTTATTGTATATTTTCCTATTCTCTATTCTCTATATTTCCCCTATTCTCTAGAATGTCATGGCCTGAATGTTGAAGGGAATATCCCCTATTCTCTAAAAATGCCATGGCCTGGTCATGAATCATTTCTGGGGGAAATATCTTCGATTCTCTAGCATTGGTCTCATGGCCTTGTCTTAGGGGAAATACACATTGTAAATATCAAATATTTGTGTTATTTCCGTGCAGTTCTCCAGGAGCATGATAAGACCTTAAATTAGACACAACAGAATCCTTGGAGTGAGAGATAAGATGCCTGGAATGATGCATTCGGCTACCAAGGCTTCTGGGTTGGGCGACTGACTTAATTCTTTGAAAGATTTCATGCTTTCTAGCGTCTTTGCATGGGGAACTATCTCGGTTTAAGTTTTTTATGTTCGTATGGAAACACTGAAGTTAATGCCTTGCGAGTGAACTCGTTGGCAAGACCATACTTTTAAACCCTACTGTCGTGGCCTGGCCACGCTTCTTTTGCGGGTCCGACCTAGGATCAGGTATAAAAATTCATTACCACCGCACTGGGGCGACCTCCCTAGAGGAAGTCCAGAAATGAACGAAATATGTCGCTGTGCGATCACGTCTCTTGGGTAGGGTTCGTAGAGGGAGAGGCTGGACCTCACCTGTCATACGACTGGCGTCTTGCTCGTGTTATCGGAGAGCTTCACAAACCTTATGAGCAGTATCCTCACGTGATCTTCTTCATGGGAACGAAGCATAAAGATGCGGCTCTGCGGCAGCTTTGCAAGGGAAATTACCGCCGCACCAATAACCGAGGCGCCATCAACCTTCGGGCAGACAGTAATTCCCTAGGATCCACATATCCCCGTCTGTATGCCGATTGCGACCCTGGCCGATGTACGCTCCATCCCGCTTTTAACACCCCACAGACCTGTCACCGTCAAGAAATTTTCCCGGTCAGATGGCCGACGTCACCCACAGAGCCTTACGATCTTGTCATTGCACGCCTCCTCTTTCTGTTTACCGATGTCATCTGCATCTTCGCGGAGGATGTAGGCGGCTTGGAGGCGACGAGAACCCTCTTGCTGAAATGGGCAGCCATCGGATCGGCGTCAACACTACCTCCACGTGTCCGTCCTCGGATTATCGTTGTCACCGGAGGGGAAAGGAGTAAGAGCATGACTGAGCTGATGCTGGCTGAAGATGACTTTTTGTTCCAGATGTTTGACTTCGGCAGTGCTCCCCTCTTCTCGTCCTTTTCAAACATCGGCATTTCACGTCTGCCATCCATGGAGCTCTCAGCCGACGCCCGCTACCTGCAATTGTGGGCGGACATCAACACGGAACTGAGGGAGACTCGGCAGGCTCGGCTCACCGACCGCGCACGGTTTTCGGCAGTGCACCTTAACGCATTTTTTGAAGATGCGTTGCTGCGGCATTTCACGACTGATGCTCTGGCTCCGTTTAGTTTCATTCTTTGGTCAAGGCGGAGCAATCCGATCAGCGGTTCGTTGGTCTCACACCTTTCCAACTTTTTTACGGAAGGGTGTCGGATACATGCACCCTATGACGCCCTGGCATCGTACGTAGCCTCAGCAATTCTAATGGATGCGTACCCACCCTCCATGCATGGTATGTCTCCCCTCGTATCTTAATGGCCCGTGCTTACTCTGTTCAGTATTTTGTCCGCGCTTTGTCTTTAAGACCTTGTACCGAACGGCTGTTCATCGTGCACTAAGTGCAGCATATTCCGACACATTTGCGGAACGGCAATGCCAGAACATCGAGGATCACATGTCCTTGTTGTTTGATTCCATGGTATCTAACGCTCAGCCATCAGCTCGGATCCATCGATACAATCTGAAGCACGATAAGAGATTGTGGCGACAGTTGGAATCGAGCTCCTGTTCCACCTGCTTTGGATGCCTACGGCGGTCCAGCCAACATCCTATGCCATCATGCGGACATTTAATTTGCGACACGTGCGTGGAGATAGACTGGGCCGGTGTCATTGGCGCGGAGAGCGAGTATATCGGGCGGGAATGCCCTGTCTGTGCGGAGCCCACTGCTATGAAGGTAAAGGTCAAACCACGAACCGCCGGTGCGCGTCTCATCAGCATTGACGGGGGGGGTACGTGTGGCATGATCCCCATCCAGATTTTATCGTCGATGCAAATGCTTCTAGGTCCTGATCTACCAATTGAAGATCTCTTCGAGTTCAACATTGGAACAAGCTCAGGTGCGATTCACTCCCTTTACAATTCCCCCCCCACAGCCATGGTACACGGCTAACTTTAACCAGGCGGCCACACCGCATTGGATTTGGGCAAGCGCAAACGTAGGATCGAGGACATCAAAGAGGACTACCCACATTTTATCAAGGAATTTCTTAAGCAGCAGAAGGACAAATCTCGTAATAGGTTCTTCTATGTGTTCAAGACTATTGCTTGGGACGGTTTGTATGATGCCGAGTCACTAGAAAATATCCACAGGGCGTACTTCGGCACATTGCGGATGTTTGACGCGTCGTCAACGATGGTCTCAGGCGCCAAGGTCGCCGTGCCCGCCTGCACGATTGAGGACGGCACCCCCAATCTATTTACCAACTATAACGCCGAGACGCCTTTGGGGCATGATCGTGGTATGTTTTCATGATGTCAAGCTGAGATCTTATCTGACGCAACTAGGCTACACCTGTATACAGAATAAAGCTGGTAAACATCCTTTTGTGTGGCAAGCGTGAGTCTCTCACGTTTCTTTCGAGCAGGTTGAAGAGAAAAATTAGCGCTGACCTTTCCGTAGGGCGCGAGCGACGTCTGCGGCTCCTTTGTATGCTTCTCTTCTTCGTGTTTTGGCCCCGATTCTAATGGTGAGGCAGTTTTTTCCCTTCGGTTACGATCGATGACGAAATCGGCAGCTTTATGGATGGCGGTATGCGACCGCAGTACAATAACCCCGTTAATCTGGGTTTGTCCGAAATCAGGCGTCTGTGGCCATCAATAAAGAGACCGGACGTCGTGATCTCCCTCGGGACGGGGACACAAAGAGGCCCTGGATCCCCAAAGATGTCGACCTTTCGCAATATCTTGACGGATGGATGGCTTCTCCGAGGATGCCGGTCTTACTGGGCGCTGTTTGATGGCGAGTTGACCTGGTTGGAGCTGGTGAACCGACTCGATAGGGAAGAGAGAGAGAAGTATGTTCGGCTCAACGTATGCTTCCCGGGCCCACGCCCGGCTCTGAACAATGCCGACTGCATGGGGGTTTTGTCGCGACTGGTACAGGAACAGGTGGTCCCGCAGAAGAGCAGACAAGCTGTGGTGCTCCTTCTCACTTCCTGCTTCTTCTTCGAGCTGGATGCTGTCCCACAGTTTCATTGTGGTCTCTTCCGATGCGTGGGCTCTATCCGCTGCCGCGGGCCCGCGAGGACAGTTGTTAGGACACTCTTGTCCCTTCAGTCCGCACCGGAAGAGCGTTTGGATTTCTACAAAGATGAGATAAACTTGGGATTCAGTCTATCTGAGGACAATATCTGCACAGATTGTCGGAGGTACTGTCTGCCAGTTCGATTCTTCGTTCGTCATTTACAGGAGCTATTTACACTTAAAATCCGATTTGACGGTTGCCAGTACACACTCAGCGGATTTCCCAACACCTCAGAGTTCTTCACAGAAGAGCAAGGCCTAGATAGTAGCTTTGGAACTGCCCATCATGATCGCCCCCTATACATCCGCTGTGGTCGATGCGATAGCAAAGTCAAGGGCAAAATAGAGGGTGGAAGAATATGAATAATTGAGGGTGCCTAATCTGCTTCAAGCCCGCTTGTTTTCTGAGATCCCTCTGTTCGCATTTTGTATCCTTTCAGCCGCCCGGTCCAGCTCTCCAATACATTTTGATATGGTGCCGGTGAGAGCCTGGATGATGGCTTCTTTCTCTTGGAGTCGTAAACGGAGGAGGAAGATTTCGTCTTGAATACTTGAGGTCTGCGTGGATACATCCCGCAAGTGGATGTCTTTCGGAGTTTGCTCCTTGTAAAGTTAGCCCGAACCCCTTTTTGCGGAAGCCATTCTGCGTCTTACCGTGCAGGAGAGATCTTCAGAGGATGCCATGTCTTGTTTTGATTCTTCACTCTGCTGGCGGGTACAATGAGCTATTTTTCCACCCTAATTGAGCACAGTCACTCTTATAGGGTATTTGCCAGCGGGTTGGTGTATAAACATGCCAGCTATCTGTGGTTTCTGTTTGCCACAGGGATCCTCTCTAGTGGCGCTTAGGAGAGGGGGTCCTGGTTGTGTTGGAGGTAGAAAGGGTGGGCGGGGGAGAAGGGGGGGAAGCTTATAATTTGACCTGTGGGTACTTAAATGCGGTATTCCCAGCGCACTTCCACGCATCTACCTTCAATCATCAATAACAAAATGGATTTTCCCGAAGACGACCCTTCATGGCCTTATGGCCTTGACGACCCCTTTCTTGAACCTTTTGATCTTGACCTGTCCCCCGGCACGTTGAACGCGATTCTCGGTGTGACTTCAGATGGTTCTTCCTCCGACGCTTCTGTCCAAAACTTGCTAGGAGCCGGGTTAGTTGGCTGGCCTGACTGCACTGATTCTGATTAACTGATCGATCCCAGGCGAGCTGAAAATTTCGGGAACAGGACATCCGTCCCGCAAGGCCAGGCCTTCGATTCAACTCAGCAATCTGACGACGTTGGAGTTGATCCGCCGCAACCCACACCGCTTGATCCTACCCTGATGATTCTTGACCTGCAGCTACAGGTTGAGCAGTTAAATGCCAGGTCAGTTGACATGTGAACTTTTACGTTGGTTCTATTGACTGAGTAGAGCAGGGTTTCCGACCTCATTACGTATGCAGTAAATACACCGCCAGTCACATACTCATCACTGACGCGTTATATAGATTGATTGGAGAAATGCGGCGGTGGGTGGAGAGCCTACCTCCATGGATGAAAGAAGTTAATGCTGGCCTTGAAAAGCTTGGGGTGCCACCATCAGCAACACGGTCTGAATTTTAGTATCGGCAGAATGCAGGGAAGCGCTTGTTATAGTCATAGTTAGTCTCATCTATTTTAGGTTGTTGCGTGGCGATGTGTTGATAGGGAGATATTGCTCGGTTGTCATTTTAAAAATATTGATCCACAGGTTTTTCAGGAGCAATGATTTGGCCGGGTGCTTCCTGCCTGTCCAGGTTTCGCTTATTTGCACCCCCCGGCGCTCGCCCTCTTTCTCCCGCCCTTGTCATTTTGAAGTTAATGCCCTTCAGCGGTTACATCATGACTCGCGATTTGGTGTGATGCGTCTACCTCACCGCCTTATTGGTTCTATTCCCCTGCTGGCAGTGGTGTGATAGGGAGCGCTAAGTGCGCTTCAAAATGGTCACCAGTCTAACCCTAGTCTAGTTGAACCACTCTATCGGTACCACCCGCGATCATGTGACCCAAAAGACACGGAAGACGGTTGATCCCTGTATTTCCTGCCTAGGGACCCTGGAACTTGTTCAAGCCCGAGCTTCGAAGGTGTGGTATTGAAGAAAATATCATCAGACAATTGCATTCTTCAGGGTAACTCGCCGCTTCTATATACAAAAATTTTTATCATACATGAGGAAACACAGAGCAATCACAGAGATGCGTCTGGAGCAGGTAAAATAAGATGAAAAGGCGGTGCGCTTCGTACTCTTGGAATAGTGTTGTCTTCCTCCGTCACAGGCTCTTCCAAACTTGCAATTCGTGTATCTCTCTCCAGAAGTTTACCTTGATACTCTGCTTCTAACCTGGATTCAATGTCACGGATGATATCGGTAATCTGACGGGACCGGTTCTGAGGATCAAGCGATCTATCCTCCTCCAGCCGCATCGTGTCAACGAGACTGTCCATATATTGGAATCGTTTCAAGACTCGGTTGAGTTCGGCGGATATCGCATTATGAGCTTGCTGTGCGGCAATTTCACCAGCACGCGCATTACGTAGGTCAGAGGCCAACCGAGCGTTGATGCCGTGCTGCGCCTGCAGCTCGTGTAGCGCGTTGGAGTGTGCAGCCGACACCTGGTTTAATTGCTGCCGGTATGTTTCCTCGTTGGATTTGGACTCATCAAGCAGCGTTTGAAGTCGCTCGCATTCGCCCTGCAGCCGTCCGATCAAAAGACTGTCCCGTACGGCACTAGTTGTTGTCTGATAGAGGCTGTAGTGCATCTGGGCTATCTGGTTATTGAGATGAATAATCGCTGGCCCCTCCGAATTTTGAAGTCCTGCCAAGAGCCCCTGATATGGTCAGAGAATGCAGAAAATTGGCAGCATTGTGCTCATACCTGATCGTGCTGGCCAAGATTATTTTCCATTCTGGATCAATGCAGCTCAGAGCTTAGAGAAAAGAGTTTTACATAAAATAAAATTTGGATTGTAAAGTATCAGGTAGGGAGGGAAATTAAGAATGAGATCAGCATATATACAAGCAAGTATGTACAAAACATGGCCTGGCCACTGATTCTGTACCTTCCTTGATTACTAAATTAGGATCGATCTTAACCTTTCTAATGCTGAGAAGAATCATCCTTACCGCCATACCAAAATAGTAACTTACCGGGGTCTAGCCTGTCAAAGCGCCATTAGCGAGGATAGCCGGCGAGGTGGATGCATCTCGCTCAATCAGATCACTGTCTAACAAATTCTTGTTTGCGTCTTACCATGTACGCGCTGATGGATGGTCGGTTGCTATGAGAGTATTGGCTGCCCTTCCCCTCTTCCCTGAATTGCAATTTTAGTCGGACATCAGGATGTACGCGCTAGGCAGTGAATGGGAACATAATAAAAGGATGTTGTGCACACCATGGAAGATCAGCAAGGGTCGAAATGACTTGCTGGTGGACTCCCGAGGAGGATACTCTCATTCTCTACTTTATATCCCGAAAAGTCAGTCACGACGCAACGTCGAGACTACTTAAACAACGAGGATACTCACGCACCGTCGAAGCAATCCGCACTAGACTACAGCACCTCCGAAGAGCAAACTCTGAGTTGGACTTGGACTCTAGGGCCTCAGTTGATCAGTATATTGACAGGCGACTAGACCACCACTACGTTAATCAGCTCATTGCATGCACGTCTACAGACGGTGAAATTATTCTCAAGGTTGTACATAACACCACTTCCCATATATAGAACCCGTTTTAACAAGGTTTTAGTGTTATGAGGAGATGGGCGGTCGCGGATGGTTGGAAGAAGAAATAGCCGTGGCTGTATACTTTGCTTCCGAAGGGGTTACTCACCAGACAATCACTGCTCTTCTCTCTCGGAGAGGATTTCCACGAACCTTGAATGCTGTCAATGCCAAGCTAAACCTGGTGCGTGCGAAGAATCAACTTGGCTCGACTCATGGTTGGGACAGAGAAAATGTGGATGAATGGTTGGACAAGTTTACAGATTTTCCAAGAATCAATGCACTCCTAAAACCAACGGAGGAAGACCAGAGGATTGTGAGCCAGGTTTGTATTTCTTCTCAATGACTGGTGATCATAGCTGACAACGGGAAGAGTCAACCATATCTCAATGCGATGGTATTATCCTACCAAGCAAGACGGTGTGCCAGACGAGGTGATGGAAACACATATGAAGGGAGGTAGCTCCTCCACTCCAGGCATAGTCAAGTCGTAACGATAGTCCATCCCCCTTTCAACTATCGATGATGATCATCAATTCATCGCTTCTAGTCCTGATGGGGAACTTTATGGCTCGGAATTTTGACCGGATATGAAATTCTAGAGTTAATGAAAATAAAAGTCTCATCTTAAGAAAATTTTAGAGTCATCCTCTGATGCTACAATGTATTTCTTCCTGAGCCATTTTCCAGTGGAGAGTAGAAGAGAATCGCAACTCTAGCAGAGGAGTTTGAACAAAAGTGATAAGTTTGTCTTGACGTTACCCTGGTCGCACCAATAGCGAAGGAGATATGGTCCTAAATCGTACACGTATCAGATACAGCCCATATTCATTCTTCAACCATTCTGTTGTAGACAAATCAGAAAATGCTGAGCGATTGAAGTGAAACTGTAATAGAGCAAGTTGGACTGGTTGCGGGTCAACTCAAAGCCTTTTGAATCAGATCACCCTCATTGGTCGGTGTAAGTTGTGAGATTATCAGGCAGAGTATAATGTGAATGAGAAGCTCCATCTCATCTCTCTCATCAACTTGGAACGGCCCAAACTCCTGAATTCGAAGAAGGTGCTTTTTCCCCCTTTGAGCAACAACAGGTACATCGCCAGGGCTAAAAATATAGTCAAGGTACTCTTTGTCGTAAGTCCCAATGCTGATGTAGAAGGACAGGAAATCTTGTGCAATCATGAAAGTATGGTAAGTTCCGGGGTTCCTCGGCTACACAGAGGTATTAGCCGTCAAAACTTCCCTTGATGGAAACGGGAGGGGGAGATAATTCACCAATTGATCGTTTTTGTGTCGTTTCCAGATATATGCAACATGCTCCATTGACTGCTGCCCCACGACAGTAACGCCCTGGCCAGTTTCACGATGGGCACGCTTGGCTTCGAATATCACCATTTCAGGAAGATTTTTGTCCGGAGGCAGGCTGAAGGGGATGCTCCCGTCTATACGTGCTCGGAACTGTACATGATTTGAAGCGATCGGACCATTCGGAAGTGGGCCAAATTGATAGGTTGTCTCAAAGGCATTAGCCACGCAGACAGTCCGGTAAGCAAGGGGCTGTAAGAGGCATGCTAAACCCCCTAGAAGATTGACCATAAAATCGACCACCAGAGTCTCAGTAGGAGTCCGTGGGTCCGGGATGTCATCTGGAATTTCGTCTAATGTATCCTCTGGAAGTTCAATGTTAGGCGGAGTAGAAGGCTCGCCTAGAGCCGGATGGTCATCCATGGCACCAAAATCTCCTAGGCGCAAACGCTTAGGATGCCTGGGGGTCGGAGAATCAGGCATTTGGCCTGATGAACTTTGAGAAGCGTTGTAATGTCCCTTTTTTCTTGGCGCGTAAGTTATAGGGAGAGGCTCTTCTCTTGGAGCAGTATGCAGTCCTTTGTCCAGAATTTGCCTTTTTAAACTAACAAGCATTGAGAATGGGCCTAGTCCATCTGCAAGCGTGCATAACCATTCACGAGGTGTCTTTGTTTGGGAACATATGACATCAAACAGAGTGTCTAACTTGTCGAGTCCGAGAAGTTTCCTATTGATAAGCTTTGTAGCTTGGGCAACATGTTCTTCACTGAAGTACGACCCCGTCCTGAGAATATATGGTAATGCATCGCCAACAGCCATCATTTCTGGCCAAATGCATCGGACAGTGAGGAAGGCTTCTTTAGGCACTGTTGACGCAGAGAAAGAACCTTATCCCGGAGAAATAAAGTTAGGGAATACTGCTAACTTCTGTTGAAGTACTTGAGAGGCCTACCATAGGAGCACAAGTCCTGGAGTTTGGCATTGACCAAGCAATAGGTTGTGACCATTTCAAGCCACTCCTGCTCAGTGGATGGGATTTTATCTAGGCCATCAACTGCCTTCCGCCTCCGTCTAGGAAGCTCCGCCATTTCGAAGAATACACGCGCGAGTGGGTCGGTTTGGAACGAGGTACTGTAGGACTAGGTTGAAGGTAAACGTTAGTATGGAGTTTGAAGGACCCACAGTTGCGAAGACTAGCGACCTTTTTCAATCCCGCTTATGCTTCAAGAAAAAACGTACCTAGTCGCCTGCCTCGAATACTAGCATCTAATCCGCTCTATCACTTTCTACCGCCTTGCAACTGTCCACCATCTTTTTTGGCTGCGCACATTCCGGCATTGGATTCTATATCAGCGGTCTAACGACAGTAGGTCGGGATCACGTGCCAAAGTGGAGCGAGAAAGCTGAGGAAGCTTGCCTTAGATCGACGACTTCGGCATCACGTCACAACATCAAGCGTCGGCTATCATGGAATGCGTCAACTTCAAGCCCTTCTCAAGCCCACATGAGTTCAGTGAACTGATGCGTGCACTTTTTCACATGTATAGGTCAGAAACTCCAGATCTGATCTCCTTTGACTGGCTGCAGAAAACATTGGATTTGGAAGTGGTTTGCAAAGACACGACAAAGGAAGAGGTTGGGATTTCAACCCCGCCGAGCCTTGAACGAGCTATCCGGAAATGTGCGAGGATCAATTCCCCAAATTCCCTGGATTTCCTCTGCCCGCCCGCCGACTATAGTTGGACTGGTTGGATGGGACTAGCTATCGATGACTTGAAGAAAGAAGTTACAATCGAAACTGAAGCAAAGTAAGAGAATAAACAGTTTTCGTCTCTTAACTCTATTGGTCTACGTTGTGAGTCTTTGTGACTTACTGTCCCTTTTTCCTACAGGTGTGATGGTCCATTGTTTTCCATCCTCGGTCAAGGCTTGGCCGCTGACGGCCACCGCCGCGTTCTTGCGCATCGCCTCTTTCGACACCGGCCAGATCACTGGGGCATTATGATCCGAGATCACTCACCGTTGAGCCAACACAAGAGCTGTAAGGATTATCTTCTTCGAAGTGAAATAATGGGAATCACTTCGATCATATACCGCCAGATGAATGAAGTACGCTGGGATCCATCGAAATCCAAATATACGGAGCCGGAATTAATATACTCGGGTGGTCCTTTAATCGTATGTTCATCGCCCATTTCTCCTCCCTTTTAGATGGATGCAACGCTGACATTCCTCTTGGCCACGGTTGTGACCTTTATTCCCGGCAAAGTACGGGTGGTTCAGGCGACTTGCGATCCGTCAAACGCATCCACCTCTCTTACGTTCGCACTGAGAGCTTTTTATAATCTTAGCATGTCTTGCTATGACAAGACCACTGCTCAGAAAGTTCTGAAATGGATTCTTTGTCCGCCAAACCCGGCTCAGGGTCTTCCGTGGAGAGGAAAGACAGCATAAGCTTTTGGTCAGCTGTTGATGAGGTTGTTGAGGTGACTGCTCTTTTCAGGTCATGTTTATTCCTGCTTAAAAACTGAGTGCAGGCAAATAATGGCGTTATTAATCTTACGAACGCATGCAATTTCCAGCAGCCCCAGTGCAATATCAATTGTAGATTTGTATCCTGCCAGCATCAATCTAAATCAGACTACATCTTCTCCCATGTATGTCAACTTTGCCCAATCTTGAAAGCTGGTCTTAGAACCCGCTGAATTTTTCATGCATTTGTTGATCACATCTTCAAATTCTCCGCAAGCTTTGCCACAGTGAAGCAGTGGAAGGTTGAGCTCAAATAGTTCATTCTCATAGCGCACAGCCATCTGTTGAAGAGATTGCAAAATCTCATCAAGAGACTCAAGCTCCTTCTTCAGCTCTCTCATCACCTATTTGGTACTGCAAAAGCTCTTGACCACCTCAGTGATTTGCTCGAGTTAAAAACAAACCCTGTCAGGGTGATGATATCAGAAGCAGAAAGACAGGTTCCGCCATTGCAGTGTAGGTTTCTCAAAATCAGGTCAAGGACAGTAATTTCCCAGTGAAGATTGTGGAGCAGCCGCCTTCGTGTATTGCGTCCGTTTAACACAAGATGAGCGGGACCAGATGGAGGATTTTGTTCGGGCAAAAATGCAGCAGATAGAGGAAAGGAGGTTGGATGAACATCAAACATTTGATCAAGTTCTTGAGTTATAGTCTAGGAAATTGACAAGAACTAAGATATTATTGCGAATGCAGATAGCTCTGCAGACAGCGTAAATATGCAGCTATTATATCCTTTGAAGAGTGGCAGAATGAATAGATAACGCCCAGAAACGCCTGATTTATGGCCTTCTGTCCTGGTTCTCTCAGATGTTCGGTTGATCTCTGCCGTGTGCTACCTTTTCCATTTGCTTGCCTAATTGAATTTGGCGTGAAGAAAGATTATGCCACTCAACTTGAAGCAAGGAACTCTTAACCTCCATAACGGGTGGGTCAAAAAAAGGGATGGCTACGTTATGGATATGAATGCGTGGCAGTGTCTTTCCGCCCTTTCAGTCTTGCTCGGGGATTTTTGATTTTTTTTTGCTCTGTACTGTTGACATTGGGATTATAGTAGATGAGCTAGGCCCAACAGCAACTGTGAGAAGCGAGAATGACATCCATCACTTAACTTTCATAGGAAACCCGCCCGGATTTTATAAGCTCCTCGGTTTGATCACGGGACTTTTACCTGGCGCATCTTCCTTGGTGTGGTGTGGTTAAATTAAGCTTTTGCCTTGGCGAACCGTTGACAGCTGCGGTGACGGTCGTGGCGTTGCCTAGCGGATCGCCCTTACGCACGTGCTCTAGAACTTGATTAAAAGTGTCCCCAGCCTGCCACTATCAGGACCGTTTCGTACTTCCCAGCAGGATAGATGATTGGAAGGTGCCATGCAGGCGCATCCT
This sequence comes from Histoplasma mississippiense, assembly GCF_000149585.1. Lineage (NCBI taxonomy): Eukaryota > Fungi > Ascomycota > Eurotiomycetes > Onygenales > Ajellomycetaceae > Histoplasma > Histoplasma mississippiense. The sequence goes on along the minus strand of NW_001813971.1, from coordinate 689,560 downwards.
GTAGCTCCTTGGCCAACCCTTGTCTCCCGTTTCATTATACCAGAGCGCCAATATCAATGATGCTTTCCATCTTCAATTTCTTCACGCCGTTTTCCTTGCATAACTGAATCCAGCGGCTAAACAAATTCAATTAGCCAATAATAAAGACTGTGTAAACAGGCTTTGTAGGTGAATCCAGCAGCATAAAACTGAATAGGCAGCTCTTACCGATGCTAGGCGATATCCATACCCTCCACCAGGATATCCACCCGGATATCAGATTCTGCTGTAAAGAAAGCTAGATTGCAAATCATTGCTGCCATTTGACTTTGGTCCTGGAGGATCCGGTACGTTCCCAGCTAAGTCATTCTCCTCCCCGCTGCAACTGCCATCACTTTCAACATGTTGACGTTCCTTTTCGCATTCGCGTCGGTAGGCCTGAAGGCGCATGAGGCTCTCATTGGCTTTAGTTATGACATCGACATCGTTGGAGGTTAAGAGTTTCTTGAGCACCGCTTCTGTTTCGTCCATGGTGCATTCTTTGAGTATTCTGGCATCCTCGACCTTGCTCTTAGAATATTCAAGCGTTTGATAGATGTCTTGAAGTCTAGTGATGTCGCTGTCGTCGCGGCCGGCGTCGCATATTTCGTAGGACAATCGGTCTAGTGCATTTCCAAGGTTCTTTTCAAACAACTTCGAGTGTTCCATGTCGCCTATCCTGTCGTTCATGGCTGCGATAAGCAGGGAGGTACACAAGGAGGTAGGGACATCCATTTGAGGCTGTCTAAACACTTTAGGATGTATAGCAGCCGTTTCGAGTTGGGTGGCATAATGTGTAGGTCTAAATTTCTTCCCGGCGTTTTCCTCTAATAACTGAATCCAGCGGCCGGCAAATACGAAACAAAGTGGAAATGATCAGGCTTTGTAGGTGAATCGAGCAGCATAAAACTGAATAGACGGCTCTTACCGATGCCAGACGATATCCATACCATAGACAGCGCTCGTTGCGGGCTGATTGAGTGCTGGGCATGTCTATGCCACCGCTGTGGTCCTCCATGGTAGCATTTGTGAAGAAATCAGGTGGATATACTATTTGTGACCATATCTGGCTTCGAAAGAGGAAATCCTCTGGTAATTGGGGGAATTCCGTTTCAGTTGGGATCGGGAAGTTGACACTTTCAAGCCGGGATTCGCTGACAGATTCGCGGCTTAACATGTTCAGAAAGATAGTGATCTTTGTCCACGGAATTTCCCCTTCCACATACGCCATCGATTCCGGAATCAATGCCAGGCTCAAAATAAACGCCAGGGAGAGGTGGACATAAGGAAAAATATTTTCGCCCCGGGCACGCTGAAGAACAAAAGAGAGGGTATGAAAATTTAGATATGTGCTGTAAGAAAGTTTCTCCAAGGGGGTAGAGAAAGTTGCAGCGTCAGAAGGAATGCCATCTTTCAGAGTGTTTTGCGAAGGTTCTGAAGGGAGCTGGAGCCAGTACTGTTCAGCGTGCTGTAACCTAGCCTCCCAGCTCAGCTTTTGAGAGTCTATAAACATTCTTGTGAGAGTGCCATCCTCCTCGCCATATTGTAACATTGCAGCGATGTTGGGGATCCCATGCAGATTGTTGATTCCCCGAATTTGAAAGTCCGTTGCTCAATCTCAGTGTCAAAAAGGGCAATGTACTTGTTCACATACTCAATGAACTTGTGGATTGAACCACCGCGAAGAAGCATAGCATGCGAGCCCACAAACCAAGATGGTAAGTTTGGCGGGGTGACATTCTGCTTCTGAATTGAGTTCAATGCCATGTTAAAGGCAGACTCAACGGAGCTCTTTGACCTTTCGTATCGTTTGGTTGCCATAAGAGACCTGGAGTAACAGAACAATTGCCCACCCATGTCGGGTTTTGAAAGATTACCAAGTCGGTGGTAGAGACTTCCCTTTCCAGGGTTTTCATCAAGGGCCTTGTGATACCAACTCGATGAAATTTCATTCCAGGTCTCCCTCTCATCAGAATCCGTATCCTCAAGACACATCATGTAGCTGGTCAGGTCACCAAGACATTCAAGCCACAAATTTTTTAATCCGGGGACCATATCTATAAGCAGCGTCAATAGGCCGTACGCATAGTAGATGAAGGAAATCATGTAATCATGACTGTCCGGTCATCGAGCTTTCATGATTTTTAGCAAGGAATAGATTCCTTGGTACAGCATGCATGACGGCATGTTATGTTTAACAGGAATCGCCAAAATTTCTCCGTTGGTGATTGGATGTTGCGTACATATGAGTAAACCATAGTGGTGATCAATGAGGCTTCGATGCCATTTGACCAGATTGATCCACTGGTTTTCACTCAACTTTCCAACACATGAGATATTTGCATCTTCTGCAAGGCATCCCATTTCGGTTGACAAAATAACATCGTATATTCTGGCAGCTTCTGACGTCAATATCTCGAATGGCAACTCCTCAACATCATAATGGTGAATCATGATAGTTGTTTCTGGTGGTTCGGGGTCATGCGGAACGCCCAATGAGGCAGTTTTAAATTTCAAAACATCCTCCAACTGAGGTGAGACATATGGGTCTGGCACCCAACCATCAGGAAATAGGGTGCTAGATACTGTGGCAGGAGCAGGGGTAATTTGAACCGGAGTGGGAGTGGGAAGGAACCCCGGCGTCGCTGGAGCATCCGGGTTTGATATTGTAAAATCATAGTGTGTTCGCAGATGTTCAGTGTTTCCAGTTTGAATATGAAAACCACCCCAAGGCTGGTTTTCACCAGAGACATTGCCATGTGAATAGCCCGCTGAAATTCGGCGCTCCTCATCTTCGACGACAGCGGCGGACCGTTTCTTGCCTGTTGGGGTGGAAGGCGCTGGGTTTCTCAAGGTGTTCCTGGCAGACAGACAGTTTTTAGATGTATGTTCATATTGTCTTTTCGTGCAAACAACTTACACCGAGCATTCATATCTTTTTTCAGCGTGTTCATGGGGGAAGCAGGTTGCATCCACAGTTGTCATTTGCTCCTGCGCGCATTAAATCAGCCAGAAGTATGACCCATAAGCTGGAGAAATCTTACCCCGTGTGGAAAATTGATCTGGCCTTGGGTTATTGATGGAGGCTGAAATATCTTCTCTGTTGATGCAACGGCAGCAATCACTTTCCTCTCTCCCTCATCTGAAGGATTCAAAAGCGATCGGACATCCATTCTCAACAATTTGTCACTGTCCTGGCAAAGAATAGCGAGAACTGGGTTCACTGGAGCAGGGTCAATCGCGGTTCGTGTGCTAAAGAGCACTGGCTCTTGCTTTGTCACTGGAGAAATATTTGGATCAACTGGACAGATAACCACACGGCGGCTATTACAACTAAAGATAAAAAGGTAGGGTAAAACTAGAGAACAGCTAAAAAGTCTTTTGGAATGGGGCTGAGGAGATGGTTTGAGATTGGTCACTTGTTTTGGATCCTGTGATTCCATGCCAGCTAGCATTGTGTATGCACAGAATAAGAGATGAGGGAAGAGTGGAAGCAAGGCCTCTCTTTATGGAGTCTAGCGAGAGACACAACAAGGTCCAGAATGCAAGCCAGATCTTCGCTTCGCTCAACCCAACTGGGAATCAATATGTTCATGGCCATCCATACCCAATAGGCTATGAATATATAGAAGGGCTGAGGGCATTGAACATATTTACATGCGCCAGTAACATTTTCACCAAGCTGGCCATCTATGATTATACAGCCAAACCCGGACTGTATAATCCCCAAAGCAAAGAATTCGTGGCACAACAACTGCAGCTGGATCACACTGGTAGTCTCTCAATCATTGGTCTGGTTGAGTTTAGCAATCAGGCAAATTATGATAGAAGCCGTTTTTGCAGCCCAAACCTACCAAACCTGGAATCCTTTTAGAACCTATATTTTAAAATCTCTTTCTGCTGGGGCCAGTGCCTGGTGCACGCCTGGCGCATGCGCATAACAAGGCAGCCGAGTTCAGGCAGGCCGAAATGACAAGATCCCTTCTCATGTTTGGTGCAGGGGAATTTTCCGTCGTTTGATTCTAGCGGTGCATGCATGTAACAGGGCGCATGTGCAAGGCAAAAGATCATGCAGCTACGGGAGCAACTTCCTCCTGTGGGTAACAAGTGTGGATGGCCGAGGCAAGGGGGCTAGTGATGATTGTCAAAACAAGCGAGAGACAAAAATTTGGCTTGGTACTTGGTGCAGGGGACGGATATGTACACGCTATTGTGTATCCACAATAACTGGGGAACTTTTCACCGCTGGAATCGAGAGATGGGCTCTCATTGTGGCTTGTATGGGTCTAGCGCTGGGAAACTATACACCGCTGACGGAAGATTCCCTTGCACCAAGCATGAGGAGGATATAGGCAGCTTCTAAAAGAATTCCGGGGTTGATAGGATTTTAATGACCTTGTCATTATTTTAAGCTCAAAATACGCGTAGCCATTCTTTATAAGTCAGGAGGATAAGTGCAGCAAGCGGACCATATGCAGCAAGGCAGTACAAGCCATCACTTGCGATGGGAGCCCTTAATTCCAGCTGTGTATAGTTTAGAATTTGACATAGCTGAGGTTTTCAAGCATCCGGAATTTACTATTTCTTATTGGCACAAGCAAGGATGATTTCTATTTTTGGGTAACCAATCATTTTTCTTTGATTTAACAAAATTATCAACCAGGAAACTCCGGGTGCAAGTATTCATTTGGCGCAAAGCAAGGATGTTCTATTTTGACCAATCATTTTTCTTTGATTTTAACAAAGTATCAACCAGGAACAATCATCCCAATTGCGCCTGATATTTATGAAACAATATAGAATTCAAAAGATTGTCCGGCATCATTTGTAGCTCGCCTAGCTAGAACAACCAACTTCACCAGAAATCACTTGCCTCCGACATTTTCGACCGTTTCTGTTGGCTTAAATCGCCATCACTCAGTCTTTTACCCAACCGCCTCTCAGGCAGCGGTAGGCGAGAGACATCGCTGTCTTTGATTTCAGGGGACGGAGCCGGGTCTCTGTTGGGTCGTAAAGGGAGGATAATGCGGTCGAGTTCGTCTGCTGCGCCCTCAGAAGAGATCCGCTTTTCCTGGTACAGTGGCGATCTGCTGAGCTCTGCAGCATGATTCTCAAAATCCGTCCTGGCATAGAAATCGTCCTCCAGCTGGGGGGCGACCGCATGGACCCCAATACCTGTGCAGATTAGGATCACGTTCGCAGTGAGAGAAAAATCATCACTTTTGAGTACACCAGGCGCTATATCACCAGCGAGCCTTCTCAGTTCTCTCATCAGAGCTGTGTACTGTTCCTTCACCATCTCTCCTGTTAATTTGATGCCTTCAAATGCCTCGAGGTCCTCTAAAGTAAACGCGATATCAAGGTAATTGTCATCAGAAAGATCATCGGATTCATTGCAGGTTTTTTCCCAGTTGGTTGACTGCCAGTTCATAATATCCAGCTGCCGTCTGAGGCGGTGGGCTGTGATTGAAGGCTGGGACTCAAGAAGAACAATGCATAGATGCAGAAGACTTTGATGGACAGTAGACCTTCCAGTCTATTGAAAACGATGAGCGGAGAAGAGCAGCAGTTGAAATGGAAGTACCTACCAGGGTTGATGTTGCAGCATCATCATTTGCCGTCAGACGGGCCAGGTTCTCGTCCAGTTCCTCTATCCCCTGCTTGTATCGTCCCTTGATGTACATCAAATCACCCCGAAGACGGAGCAGGTCATATGGCTCTTTAGATGGTTTAGCCATATCAAATGCCCAATTGATCATTTCCATCCTGCCTAGACAATCCCCGAGAAGACAGAGGAGGGAGTCGAGCGCCCAGCTCTTGGAGTGTTGAATGTTCTCCGTTTGTTGTTCATGAGTGATGTTTCCCATGGTATCTCTGAGAATATGCAGACAATTCTTCAACTGCTTTAGGGCCTTTTCTACTTCTGCCTCCTTAGTCGTTTGAAGAAGGCATTGGAGCCCAGACTCGAATGCCTCAGCAAATTTCAACCATTCAGTCTTCACGATTTTCAGATACTCGATCATCACTGCATCGCAACAGTCACAGACGGCTGTAAATTCTCCTGCGAGCTCTTCATTATTTATAATCTCCAGATATGCTTGTTCAACAACTTGAGGTGCTTTCCGAGAAGCAGCTGCAGCGTGGAGAAAGCCTTGCTCATCACTGAGCCCTTTCAAAGAAATGTCTTGAACTCCGGAGACATTCGGCTTCTTGTTGGAGGTGATAAACAAATACTCTTTCCAACGAAACACATGGGCTCCATAGGCATACTGAGGGGATAGCCAAGTGCGAGGAATCACGGAGGGTTCCGGATCGTGAATGCGGTAGACATGGACTGTAGCTGCCATTACGGTACCTGATAGATTTGTGAGCAAACCTTGATACCTGCATTGCGGTGTGTCAGGGATTCTTTACCTATCTTCTATAATGCCAATGATGTTTTATGTGCGTGCCTCAGAAAACTTCATAGGAATAAAGGTTTGATTGAATGATCCAGGGCAGACACACTGGGCAATCAAGCATTCTTATACCATACCAATCCGCCCACTCTTGCTTACAAGGAAAACGGAGAAGGGGAAAAAAAGAAAAAAAAAAAGTGTGATTAAACAATCTATTGAATGGCTGCCCCTGCCATAGTTTTATATGCCTTGCCTTCGGCCCCTAGTCTGCGCTAATGGCCTACAGTACATGTACCAGTTATGGGATCAGCGCATGCAACCAGCGTGTAAATAGGATGCGTCTCATTTTGAGCAGCTCACCCCTCGATTCTTCGTGTTCTCCCGCCAGCAATGAGGCGTTGTATGGGTCCCGGCGTGAAAAATCAGCATTAAGAGTGTGTATGCTAATAGGCGAATGCGAATGAGTGAAGAATTAGGAGATTGGATGGTACTACGGCAACCCTAAGACTTTGTACCTGAACATAAAATTAACCAACAACATTATCCTCCTGCAGTAGCAAACCGGCCGAGAAAGTCATAAAATACATTAGCCAACGCCAAACATCCGGCCGGATCAGCAATACCCGAAGCCAAGGAGTTGAACCTCTTCCAAAGCTCATCAGACACTTTGAGAACGCGATAATTACTAAGGTGCAATGTCACAGTTAGGCCATCCAGGCTGAAATTCAAAACAGTGCTCTCTTGCCAGATATTTCCTGGCAAGTCTGAACACTTGTAGAACACCGGTCGTTGAAGTAGAAGTGATGCATGACTTATGCAATCTCGATGAGTATATAACAGATGTGTTGACAGCAGCCCTCTCAATTGTGTGAAGAGGAAGAGGATGGTATCATTCAATCTGTTCATCAACAATTGCTGCCCTGCGTGTTGTCGGAGAGTTTTTATCAGACAGAGTGCGTATGGTAATGCCAGAGGTCCATCAACTCTAAGCTCGGAGAATGTGTGAAAAACACTGCGTTGCTTGTGCAGCTCTGAAGTATGAGTCTTCAGATACTCCAGCCGCTCTTGAAGTACAGGCTCTGAGATGAAAACAATGAAAGCCAAGGGTGCATTTTCATCACCGCGACATATATATTTAGAATTAGCATTGGTGATGTCAATTCCATTTGTATTCCATACATCACCACGGATATCAGAATAGTCTGAGTAGCAATTAGCTTCATCAATTGAGTACGGGTTATAGCTGGATGAATGGGACTGGAGATCGCGAGCCTCATTATTGGGAGTAGATTGAAACGGGGGCTTGCCGTCACCAGTGGTGGGGTTGTCCTTGCCTACGTTAGCTGCGCTCTCCTTAAGAGTAGGTGAAGAATAGCAGACTCACCATGGCAAGAGATTCCGTGGAAGCGTGGATCCCACTTTGTAAATCCACGGAACGTAGACAGGGGGAAGTTGGGTCCTTATATGGCAATGGGTGTGAGCTAGAGACACCGTAGTTTTTGGCCGTTTCCCTTCTAAAAGCTTTATGCTATCTCTTTACAAAACCGGACGACGCCTGGCTGGGGTCGAAAAATTTGAAGAGTATTTCATTCTGGGCGCCATCGCAGTGCAAACCCCTTTTTATGCAGTTGCGACAGGCAGGTGCTGCTTCATCACATTTGACATGCCTTGCCTTGCAGGTCAAACAACCAGTGAAATTTCTATCACAATATCTTCACTGATGGGTTGAACATGTGGTTGACTGTCTCACGCCGAGGGAATTGGGCTCCTGAAATTTCTTAGTATAGAGAGAATGGATAGGTGGTGTGGAACTCACCATCTCCACAAGACAAAATCTGCCGGGTTGGCTTGTGGGAAATATTTTAAAGGGATGTCAATGGAGGCAAGAACCGCTTCTTATCACCTTTGGAATGTTAAGAGCAGATACGCCTCGCCCAACTGGAGCCGATATTTGCATGGCCTCTCGATTATCTCTCGGTGAATGAGACACACAAAGGGTAGTCATAATTAGTTGTGCTGTCATCTAACCTATTGCAATATACATTCTACATCTTGAAATATTGTAACTGAAAGCTGATAGGGTCAAAATCTAGAGAAGCTTTTTTATGAACGCATTCTGTGTGCTTAAGCTGTCGGAAAAATTGTTGACCTGAAAGTCTGTGAAAATGTAACCAGCAAGATTCTATTTTTGGGTAACCAATCATTTTCCTTGCAACTAGTCAACAGAATTTGAAAGATGCTCACTTGCGCATTTGTTGACCGCTGAGCCAGTTACTTCGCAGTTGCAGCACTTGATGGCTCGATTAACCCAGGTCTGCCGTTTTTGTTGTTGCTCTCTCCACTTCTGCTTCAGTTTAGAATAAGGCAACATCTCGAGCACAGAGTCTGTTTCTGTTTCCGGGTTTTCATTGATTTCAATAGCTTGGCTAAGCGTTGCTGGGACTGCGCGCGTTTGGTTGTTTGTCTGAGCATCATGACATCTATTCACTTGGTTCGGTTTGTGTGATCGATCAACAGATCTTTCCCTACGCAGTCTCCTTTCATGCAAGCACTCCGGACACAATGTATGGCCACATAGTTGACATTCCCCCCCGCTGCTAACATCCTCCCTACATACACAGCAGTAGAGCCTCAGATGTTGGCGAACTTCGGTTCATCTTTTCCTCCCTATCTCAGTCTGTGGAACATGGGCTGTGGTTTGATTGTCATCTCAATCTTGAGATCTGTTGGTTCTTTTGTTGGGTTCTGCATTTTCTCACATCGCTAGAGTGCTTGTTCTCTTCCGCCTATCTGAGGTGTTAGCCACACAATGAAAAGAACATTCTAAGAGAACCATATACCTCTCAAAACCAGAATCACTTTGCTTGCTGCTGTGTCTAAAGTAACTGCGTACTCAACTGTATCTTCGCCAGACCATGCAAGCGAAGAATATCGTGTTAGCTCTGAAGAAATTGTGCTTGAGTCTTTACCTTTAATATTCTTCTGGGGTGATAAGCCCGTCAAACAGGATACTTATGAGTTCGCCTATTTTGTGAAGTAGAAGCATCCAGCCGCACGACAAGCTTCTCAGCAAAGATAAAGACAAGGAGGGAGCAGAAATGAAACCTGCAAGTTAGGTCAATTAATATTGTTATGATATTAAATGAAAATAGCTAAAACTATTCAACATTCAAGCAATTAGAAGCAAGTAAATTTAGAAGAGCATGGGCCCTTGCTACATCAATTAGTATCCACAGACAATAACATTTCAATGCAATCAGAAACAGAAAATGGTGTCATTGCTGAAATTCACTAACAGCACTGTGTTTCCCAGTTCAATAGACTGAGCAGAGATATTTTGAGTCATATAGACATCAAGAGTGATAATCAACATCATCTAAGAGCCATGTCAGCACATATTGGAGTGAGAGCTGTGGTTTCACTGAACTTACTTCAATTCAGAAGGGTCAGTCGTGGACGAGTCCATCTACAGCAAACCCTGCTGTTATGAGAACAAAAAGTGCATGGATTGTAACTTCATGGATTACAGAGCTCTGAGATGGTATACCGCGAATTCTGCATCAAAAAAGCAGACCGGCAATCACAAGTATCATGTAGTCGATAGACACGACCACAGCTGTACCTTTCACCGACGCCTCATAGACGACTGAGCTAACTCAATGAGCACAAGGCCTATCAAGATTGGGGAGAAGAGAACACACACCATAAGATCAACCCGAGCTTTACCGCTGGGGACAGAAAACCATATCCTAGAAATAATCAATGCAGCAGGGTGTTCGTAAGAGGTCCAGCCTGGATTTTGGTCTGCCGAATCATCTAAACATCACAATTAGTGAGGACCAAAGCAGGGGACAGGGAATAATGTACCTCAAGGGCCAGCGGAAATGCTGTACATATTCCCAAGGGATAGTAAAATGCTGGTGTATCTGAAACAAGCTTTTAGCATTTATCCATCTCAGTAGAAGGGGCTTCTCACCCCCGCGTCTTAAGCCTAATAGACCAATGCCAATGACGACAGCATTGACGCAGACAAAGAGAACGAAGATTGATATCTCAGGCAATCGGTGAGGCTGGGGGCGGTGAACCGTAAGCAAGATGAGATGCACTGTACTTAGCACGATGAGCGCCGCCGACAGAAGCGCATATGGGATGTTAGGATTCATTTTGCAAGAAAAGGCAGCCAAGTCGGTCCACTTTGAAATGATCCATCGCGGAGCGATGTGATGTGGTTTATAGCTCTCAGGAAGCCAGTCTCTGTGCGCCTCGAATGGGGGCTTTTTCGATGGTTGAAGGGTATGCCATCCTCATTTCAGCAAATGTTGGACGACAAAAACGTGTCCAGAACCTGTACAAAACACTAATTCATTTTCATGAAGTTGTATCAGAATGGCCTTCAAATAAGTAAACCAACCACTGGCTGCTCTTTACATACTCCTGGTCAGCAGCCAACCCGCACGTACAGCAATAGCATACCCTGGGTGATGGTACACCAGCAGCTCAACGCTGTCCTCATTTAGCCAAATGGCGAACACTAGTCGGGATTTGAGACCATCCAGGCACAGCTGGTCCTTTTGGGGAAAGTTCGATATGATAGTAAACGAGATCAATTTTCCGGACAGCAACCCTATTGCTGTGAATGGCTTAGCTGATGAGTAGCCATAGGGGACTGCATGATATGAAGTGCACGCTCAAGCGCCATGATCAAGATGCAATCCCATGTTTAGTAGCTTGGGTGACCATTCATTTCAATAAAATACACGTCACATTTTGTGTTCGCCGCCCAGTTGTAGGGGCTTTCCTACAGCGGAATGGTTTCCCTTACCAGCTGGCAAGGGAAACTCAAGAGATCACTTCCTTGACCGCTTCGAACTTGTGTCCATCTCATCAGACAATATGGATTTCAAGCCGAGTCTTATTGCTGCTTTGGCACATTTCAAGCTTTCTGATGTTCTTCAATCACAGGTAAGAATACTGAAATAATTGCTTGCTCAGAGTTAATAGAGAATAGGAAATTTATCATTGCTTTCATTGCTTCTTCTCCCGAGAAAGTGGCCGGAATCTTCTGCAGTTTCTGTGCATCTCTCTTTCTTCTTCGCATCAAATATTTCCTTCCCAGAGCACTCGAGCTATCTCCCAACCCACGACGCGGCCTCAACCTGGTTTTGTTCCTTCTACTCCAGCTTCTCCTCCAGCTTCCCCTCCGGCTGCTAGTTCTCCAGCTCCGCTTCGTCAGCCCAAAAGAAAGAGAAGCGCAAAAAAGGTGCAGCAAAAGAGGCTTCTGCGCTATGAAGCAGGCTTCAGCCTACAGAATAGTGTGACGAAAACAGCTGAGACCTACTTCAAAGATCAAACAAACTGCCGTGATTTGGTTGACATCGCAGTGCATCTGGTCAACAGTCAACCTCTCGAAGAAACTGTTTACGAGAGCTTGTGGGAACGAAGTGTTGATATATTCTCCAAAACCAATTCCAAAGCATCTCGAGTTCGCCGTCTTGAGGCGGGTCGAGCTGTATTGCAAAGAGAATGCCTTGCAAATAACTATGCTAATCGATTGGGCCTGCTACTTTTCCGTATTGAGCTTGATGAAATGATTCTTTCAGTTCCAGATAATAAATGCCGGCAGGGCGTCGGCAAAGCGACAATAGCCTATGAAGACTATGCAAAGGAAGCTGGTGTGAGTGTTGGGTATGTATCACAAAATAGATCTCTGAGCCGCAACTATGCTCGTCTTGTGACCACAAGTGGTCCTGGAATTTTGGCATGTTTGAATGGACAATGTTCGAGAATGTGAGTGAGCCTCATGATCCGCCATTACTATCTCTACTAATGTTTCCCTAGGTGGGAGAAGGGCTCTGTAGATGTTGACCTACTGCTTAAGTTCGTGAAAGATAAATATCCTGAACGGGAGGAGACCTTTCACAACCATGACCGACTATGCGCAAAGGCTATCCTCGATGGGCTTAAAGCTTATGGATGGGAGAATGATGAGATTATTGAGAGCAAGGGAGAAATGTTGACGGCCGTGAGGGAACTTGTGCCTAGAGCTAATCCATTAGGAGGTATGTTTTTCAGTGCAGGACTGTCTGGAAACTATCTAACAGTCTCCTTAGACCTCAGCCATCGTATAAACTCGCACAGTGACGCTCCAATGCGAGCTCTCGCTGCTGCTGCGACTCAATGCGAAAACACATACCAGTTACAGCCAATGGATTCGGTGCGCGCGGCGCCATTAAACATCAGCTCCAGTGATGCCCAGAGCAGGTTGAACCCTGAGGACTGTCAAGCTTATCAATCCCCGACTATCCACACTTTTCCCAACGCCAATGTCGAAACCTGCTTTGCCTTTTCTTCACCTAGGCAACCTTCAATTCCCCATTCTGTCAGTATCAATTTGGATTCCTGGTCTGCCTTTCCTCCATCCAGACAACATTCAATTCACCCCTCGGCGAATCTCCTTCCTTCTGCCAATCTTGACTCCTGGTCTGCCTTTCTTTCACCCAGACAATCTTCAACCGTTCCACCGGATGCTGACCAACCTCCAATTGACCCGACGACAGCCGTTTATCCTACGGACATTGACCTTGACTCGTGGACTTCTTTTCCTGGACAATCTTCCGGGGGATGTTAGCCAACCTTCCATTAATCCCGCGAGGGATTTTGGCCCTATTCGCAACGACCTTCTGGTCTGCCTGCACCAGCATCCCAACCCCGCCACACCACGGATCTACTTCTACTCGTCCGAACAGATCAGGCTCTTAAGCTCCAAACCCGAGTACTATAATGAACGACTCCTTGTGGAATACAAATAAGGCCTTAAATCGTAGATTCACTTTGTCATTCTAGTACGAGAGTTTAGGGGTTATTTATCATTTGTTGAATTTCGCGGAAAATGGACAACTATCGCCCCAAGCTGTTTCCCATCATCAATGCTGAAATCTGTATGTTTTAATGCGAACAATGGCTTCTCCCAACTCCAATCTATTTTAATGTTATTTCCCTCCTTGTCTCTGACATAGACTTGTGCATTCTCGATAGCGAGTAAAGGGACTATCACAGTGTCGTGTTGTCCGCCAGCTGAAAATTTTCGTCTCAACACAGCAACATGTGAAGATAGTGCGGAAACTCCAAGTAGTGACATTCTCTACACCAGATGTTAGATCATTCCATTATGACATTGGGCATTTAATCAACTAACTTTCTGGTAAAGCTTCTGCGCTTCCCCGACAATTGGTAGGCAGTCATTTGGAAGAGTGTATCGCGAAGCATCATGTGACGGGTCCGACCGGTGTACCGTGTCGTAGATGCTGTCAACTGCTTGGCTCGCAGAAGGGTGAAATTCTTTCGGCAATTGTAAATATTCAATAGGATCGACAGTGGCTTGCATTTTATTTTTACCGGGGCTATTGGAAATTGTTGGCGTTATATTACCGCAAGACCGAGTCCTGAAATCGCTCCGTAGTGTAGAAAGACAGAAATTGTGTTCTAGTGGAATTAATATATTAAGATTCAATTTTTCTTCTGTCAGGTACACGGGGGTGAAGATATATTTTTTAATCAGCGGCAGCCTGCGGGGCATGGTGGGGGTCGTGTGATTTCCGAGTTTGCTGGTTGATGCGGCCTGTCTGCTTGCTTCGAAAACTAAATCGGAGAGGGAAAAGTATGATCCGATAGGTCTTTTTCTGATCGTTTTATCACGTGATTTAGACATTTCGCTCGCGCACTGGAGGGATTCTATCTTCCCGTTGACAAACCTCAGCGCCAGTTATGATCTCCCTTCCTTCTTCTCCTACATTTTGCCGAATTTTCGCAAACGGGTGGACATTAATTCTCATTTACAGAATCTTAATCTCACCCGAGCCCGTTCCGAGACTATACTCTGTATGGATAGGTGTTTAATGTTTCCCCGCCATTTCGGATTATGTTGATTACTCCTGACTGTACTCTTTTCCGTTTGTAAAATTTGAGAGTAGCATCAGAAGCCTCGCGGTCTATTTCTATTTAGAATTACTTAAACAAAATTTCTTGAAATTTCTTTTTAGTGAGGAAAATAGAAGCAAAATAAGAGGACAGAGATTGTAGAGATTGATGATGATCATTAACACAGCAGGTTGATTGGTGTACATTAAACCTAAATTGGAATAGCTGACATTCCTCAAAATATTATTTCAATTCCCCTATTTTGTTCGCGCTCATGGCCATTCCGTCGCAATCAAATAGGATTAATCTTGGTTCCTCGCGGCCCTATCCGTTCCCACATTCGCGTTCTGCATCAAAGTCAAGCCGGATCAACCTTTGACCATAATCCTATATATCATCTGTTCCCAGCGAGCTATCTTCTCTCGCAAGTATCACACATCATAAATTCCTAACCATTCTGCACTTTTGTTCCCGTGTTTGCTTTCATCACATAACTTACCAACCGAACTTTTCTCCCCAACTTCTAATTAACCTCGCGCCTACACAACGGTCTTTTATGCCGTCTAAATGGCGGGACTTTCACAAGAAGATCGCATCATTATCAAGAACCATCCTCTAACCAACTTAGTTGATCGTTTACGAGGCGCGCTTCAGGAAGCTGAAAGAATATATGAGTCGCGTCTAATTTCCTACGATGGCGCTGTTGATAGCCTTGACCCACTCTACCAAGATGTGATTTCCGAACTCGTCTATACTTTGCAGGGAGAGGGTGCACCTACAGGCTTCCGTCGCGGCTAAATGATGGGGACGTGGCGTCTGATCTAGCACAATTATTCGAGCGCCTCCGAAAGGCAAAAGGAAACTTCAGGTACGACGACTACCAGCCGCTGGTGCACCTGGTTATTCAAGGGCCTCCCACCGAATCCTAGAACGTCGAAACCTGGAACTTCGATGTAGCTTTTGATTCCGTGGGTAGTCATTAGAATGAGTTTTACAAACAAGCTCGTTTCATCCTCTCAAGTAACAGTCGGAGGCTGATAGCCCACTTTAGGGGATCGTTGGCTGTGTCTGGCTGCTTATAATTTCACGAAAATTTAAAATCGGAGAGGGAAAATTAAATAAAAGTAGGTAACTCACTGTCTCCTGATGACAATCAATAGCTCACAGGACACATGGGGGGAGGTTTTCAGTTTAAGTTATTTCATTCATGTTTTCTGTATGCAGAGTTTCAATGTATGACATTCGCAAATGGTTCGCCCTTGTTTAATTTGGCTGCCGGATTCAGTTATTCGCTGAAAACGGTGCGAAACTTGAAAACTACATACCAACAAATCGGCTGCATGATGGGGCAGTTCGTCAGGTGTAGTTTTCTTGGCTCGCGTCTGACGAGTGACGGGCAAACGTTGATCCGTGTTATTTTGGGCAAGATGACTTGGCATTATTTCGCTTCTCCCCACCACTAGAGGATTATCGCCCCTCTCTATGCCACTAAATTCCTCGTACCCATTTCGCTTTTTTAAATAAGGCTTTATCCCTCTTTAATGGCCGATAACAGTTCATCAGATTACGAGGCTCTCTATCATAGAGCGGAAGCGGAACGAAGGCAGGCAGAAGAGCGAGAGGCACGGGAAGTAGAGTTGCGAAGGCAGGCGGAAGAATTGAGAAGGCAGGCAGAAGAGCGAGAGGCACAGGAAGTAGAGTTGCGAAGGCAGGCGGAAGAATTGAGAAGGCAGGCAGAAGAGCGAGAGGCACGGGAAGTAGAGTTGCGAAGGCAGGCGGAAGAATTGAGAAGGCAGGCAGAAGAGCGAGAGGCAGAGGAAAAAGTGCGCAGCCAGCCGACAACACTCGGAGAGCTTATCAAAGGTTGTCATGATTCATTCTCCCAGCCTTTGCAGGTTGGAACGCCATCCCGCTCCACGAAGGGGAGTATTCCACCGCCCACTGGGAAATACTGCCCAACGAGCCTTCGTTTTTGGTCAAGTTGTCCGGTTCAACTGCAACAAATTTACAATTCGGTTTCCACTTACCTCCAACCAGCTGGACAAGACACACCTCGGCTATTCACATCTCTTCTTGTGCTAAATGAACTTGGCCGGCGGTATTCTAGCCGAAAACTACGAAGTGAAAAGGATCTGGAACACTACGAGCGAACCGCTGTAGAAGATCATGTCCATGATATCATAGCTGAGCTATGCAAAATACCTGATGCCCGAGAGAGATTCCGGCTTGGAGATGGGATCCTGTTTGAAAATCATGAAAATCTTCTACAGACATCAGAAGAGTCAGATGTACAGCTGCTTGATGAATCCAGTACAAAACATCCCAAACCAGATTCATTCTGTATTCATCGAATCAACGATTCCACCAATACTTTGATTACGACAGTCGAATATAAGCCGCCACACAAGCTCTCAGTTGAAAATCTCCGAGCTGGTCTTCGATCAATGAAGCTCTGGGAAGAGATTGTTCAGTCAGACACAATCCCCAAGAGTGATGAGCTGAACAAGGATGAAAAGCTGAGATATAATGCGGAACAGCTGACTTGCTCAGTTTTGGTTCAGGAGTATCATGTCATGATCCAAGCTGGACTGGAGTACTCCTACATAACTAATGGACTTGCTATTGTTCTTCTTCGTGTTCCATACAACGACCCTAGTACGCTCTATTACTATCTCTGTGAACCAAACATGGATGTGATTTCAGAAAATCCTGGGGTCTTTTATCAGTCAAAGACAGCTATTGCCAGAATATTATGTCTCTGTCTGATGTCCTTTCTCTCGGATATCCGTGACCAGAAGTGGCGGAATGCTGCAAGATCCCAGCTCCATATATGGAAGACAAGTTTTGACTTTACACGGTCGCAAATCCCCGATGACGAGCTGCAACAAACTCCTCCAGGATCGGAATATGCAAGCTCAGAATATATACCCTCTGAACATCTGCCATCATCTCCATTACAGCCCGGCCATCGAGTTTCTACCCGATCTCAAACCACCTGTGCACCAATGGATACCTCACCTTTGAGTGATCATATGGATTCTTCCGACTCCGAATCTAACCAAGCAGCGCACGGCCGGAAGCGGGGCTTCAGCCAAGTGATGTCCTCCCCGCCCAGCCAGCGTTCATCGGCGCGCCCAGCAGGTCCTAGGCCATCGAGCGGTCAGAGCCAACACACGGCACGTTACTGTACGCAGCAGTGCTTATTGGGTTTGCAACAAGGAGGTGAATTGGACCATCAATGCCCTAATGTTTCTCTCCACCGGCGAGGCCAGAATGATGATCGACATTGTATCAATGCAAGGAAGCTTGTGCAAATACTGAATGAACAGCTTGATCGTGACCTTGATCATAACTGCACACCATTTGGGACTTGTGGATCGTATGGTGCACCCTTCAAGATCACTTGTGCTGCATATGGCTACACTCTTGTTGGAAAGGGGACAACATCTGGACTATGGAAAGTTGTCTCACGTGAAGCAGAAATATACCGGGTTCTTCAGAAAGCACAGGGTTCTGCTGTCCCTGTATTTCTGGGGACGATTGATTTGAAATTATTCCTTTTCCTCCATGGTGCTGGGGACATCCGCCATATGCTTCTCATGGGTTGGGCAGGGGAAAGTATAGAAAATGTCAAAGACAATGAAGAGCTAAGTCGTGAGATTTCCAGGTCGAAGAAGGAAATCCGCATGCTGGGAGTGGTTCATAAAGACCTGCGGTCTGCCAACATGTTATGGAATGACGAGCTGCGCCGGGTCCTGATCATAGACTTTCACCGGTCCGACATAGACAGGCGCCCGATGAAAAAGCGGGTTGGACCCTTGAAAAGACGACTTCATCAGGTGGGCATGTCGAAACGACCCTGTAATAACAATGGCTTGACTGGGTGTACCTCTACAACAAGAGGGTCAGATGTCTAGAGTAGTGTAGTGTCTGAGCAGAATTGAAAACAGATCTTTGAGAAATAGCTTGAAGGTGCTGTTACCCTTCTTGTCGACTTGTTCTTCCTTTTGCCTGTGGATTGAACTGTTCAAATATATCTTATTTCACCAGTCAATTTCATATAATTTTAATCTTACACCTAAGAATAGAACTACACAGCTGGAAAGAACTAGAAGGTATATGTATGATAATCCAGTAACAGCAACTCGTACCATCAATCAGCAATAACAATTGGGTTTCAGCAAAAGTCACTTTGTCTTCCGCGTCGGATTTTTATCTCACGGACAGCCAAAGCAAGGAACCAACAATCTCAATAACTGGATGTCAATTCCCATTCATTTCATTCAATTATTCTGATTCTCGACGTACCTTGCTGAACGGTCAGCAATAAAGCCCACTATCGTCTCGAGTATCACGGACATTCGCTTAAATATTTCAATTATCTCGAGCACCTGGCTATGGATCACCATGATTTCGCCTTGTTGAGATCTATTGTCGCCGTCCGAGGAGGTTGAGGTCCTCGCAAGCCATGGTTGGCATTCGGCATTGCGACAGATGCACAACCATCAGGGTTCTAGACTCAGTCCATTTGACATCAATGGTGGAAAATTGGATTGAAAAACTTAGACTTCGGTCGACAAAGTGGGATATATAACAAGGGGACAGATCCATCATTTTTCTCATATTCATTGAGCCATTGCAAAGATTATGAAACTTAGCAGCACAGGCAAATATGTAGACATGATCCTCTGAGACTTGGAGGAGGTTAATAAGATGAGGGCAGATGGCTCAACAAACTTGGGACATATGATGAGTTTATGACTTGATGGCTGGGTGAACACTTTGCCTGTATTTTAATTGTCTCTAGGTCATTCTTTATAGGCAATCAATGTATCTGCCGACAGCTAAACCCCGAAGAAGAACAGCTGGAAGGGATATTATGTAGAGCAAAAGCAAGTGTGACAAGTTCCATAGAAACAGAACAGTTAGCACTGTAAACCGCGTCTATAGAAAGGAAGGACTTATATTGGAACACTGCAAGCAGCAAATATTCTCTGTCTTTTGGAGAAGTGTGAACATTGCTATTCATTACACCTGCAGCCAATAAGTTTGAACAACTAAATATCTAGAGGCAGTTGAGAGTCTAAAGGCTCTGTCGGTTTCTAGAAGCTTTTTAACACACATTATGAGAGAATGCTGACACAATGGTGAACTCCCGCTGAGAAGTAGCCATATGGCCTATATCTATATCCATGAGCACACAACTGTAGCAAGGTATGAAGAAACAGAGACCTGTCCAATTATCGGATTCCCTTTCTTCCATCCATTGTACTCATTCTCGATGTACCTTGGTGAACGGTCAGCAATAAAGCCTACTGGACATGGAAATAATGCTTACCGACACTCAAATGTTGCATGCTACATCCTGATTTTCTTTCGCAGAGGGCCGTAGATCAGCATCATATTGTTCTTTACTCCATGTTTCTATTGTCTTGAGTATTGCGGACATTTGCCCAAGTATTTCAATCATTTCAAGCATCTGGCTATGGATCTCCATGATTTTGTCTTGCTGAGACGTATTGTCGCCGCCTTTGACATCCGAGGAGGTTGACGAAAGTCTTCGCATGCCATGGTTGGCATTCAGCATGGTGGTGAATTTTTGAAAACATTCTATTACAAGTGAGATGAGTGATGGGGTTTCTGTTGAGATATGAATTTCCAGTTGATGATTTGCTACAGTTTAAGAATGTATATATGGATATCCAGAATCGGGGAGGCCTCTATACTTTTCTCCGGGGCTAGACATAATAGACAAACTGAAATGGTTCGAAGAAAAACCAAAGTGAGAGACAAAGAAAAAAGAGGGAAGAGCAAACAAACAAAGACACAAACAAAGGAACACACACAAAGAAAATACCATATCATGGGTGGGAAATGTGATAGGCAATATCAATAGAGCTCCTGAGCTGGAATGAAATCTGAGAAGCGAAATAAGATCAAATGAAGAGAACAGAAACAAACAAAGAAAACAATCAAGACAGATATAGTACAAAACAAATCAGAACTGATATTGATATTGACACATCACAATAATTGAAGATTCTGACCAACCACCGCCCCCTGCGCGATCTCCCATTGACTTGCCCCCTCGCGCGCGGATCTCAGGATCCACCACCTTTTCAACCAGCCACTCCTACTCCGTGGAGAGACACCGGCTTGGGACGCACCGGAAGTGGCCACTTCATCCCATGGTAAAGGGAGATTTCCGTAAGTGGAGGGTACGTGTATAGCTGTGGTAGACTCTTTGTAGCAGCCATTGGGAGATATTCTCGCTCAACAGCATCCATGTTTTCTCGGCCTTGACTTTGACTTCGACTTGTGAGTTGGCGGTGGGGTGCGATGCTTCAGCTTGATGGAGTATTATACCGCACCTGCAGAGTCGCCTTGGATCTACCCAGGAAGTGCTTGGCGATCTCATCCCATGACTCGCCGTCCTCCTTGAGTTCCTTCAGCAGCGCGTCATCCTCTGAGGTAAATGGCACACATCTACCGGTCGCGACAGACGGCCGCCCTTCTTGGCTGGGGCTCGACAGATCATTTGCAGTCGCCGACAGGAGCCGGCTGGTCTCCTCGTGACAGAATGTTATAGTGTAGCACACTCTGGACCCGGCCACGGAGCTTGAAAGAAAGCTGGAGACTGGTATGTTGTCACTCGAGCAGTTTGTCACTGCATCATCTAGTGAAACAGTGGACACACTGGAAGAATCACCGGCCGGGCTTTCATTGTGCTTCATCATCGGACTCCATTTCCCTGGCTTATTGTCTACCACAGCAGCTGGAGAGGGATCTTCTGTGCAAGCAGCAGAAATGACGACAAACCTGAAGGACTGTCATATTCAGAGTTTTCACCACTTGTGTGGCTATCTAGTGACATGGTCATCCTCATCAGTTTCTTAATACACCTCATTGTCATCACTGCTGCTGCAGTTGCTGAAGTGATTGAAATCATTGTTGTCATTGAGGTTGCTTTTGTCACCTCAGCCCTCTTTTTTCTGAAGAGTGTTTGATGAGGAAGGAATCTTGACTTGAACATCTGTGTGTCACACACATCCCCACCCCATCAGCCCGCACACTTCCCCAGCACACTTTCCAGGGTTGATAGAAGTTCCAGGCTTCAATTTGACTCTCAAGCTGAAAGGTGTACCCACAACCCCTCCGCCTGTGGTACCGGCGCGCACATTGAGATTAATAATCCTTCAGAATTCATCATCATTTGAAGGATTTTCTCCATCACTCTTCAAATTCACAAGAATCGGTTGTTCTGCTGAAGGCAGTGTCAGAAAGCAGAGCTCCACAGATAAATTAGAAAAAAGATGCAGAAGCTGACTTACTTTGATATTTTACTGATTTTAATAACTTCATTACATTTTGTGAGGGGTGATGACAGTGTGAAGAGTGAATAGTAGAAGATAGTATATAGTGTAGTGGAAGATAATAATAATTATAGTAGTAGTATAGTTGAAGTTGTAGTTGTAGTTGTAGTCGTAGTTGTAGCTAATCGCTGAAGAGGAAAAGAAAGAGAAAGAAGATGTGCGAAATACATGCATCCATATATATACATATAGAAATAGTGGTAGCGAGAGTATAATGGAAAGAGGTAAGAATAGACGAAGATATAAACAAAGATAATATAATAATAAGGAAATAATAAACGAGTGCATTACAAACTTCAACTATACTACTACTATAGTTATTATTACTATTATCTTCCACTACACTACATACTATCTTCTACTATTCACTCTTCACACTGTCATCACCCCTCACATATACAAAAGCAATTAATGAGACGGCTCATTATAAATATGAGCAATATAATGAGAGGCAATTCTTTGTCAATCTGTACAGCATTCATCAGCAGATCTTCAAACCTGCCATTATTAGAGCTGATTTTGCAGACCACAAAATCTACTCTATTAATTATGAAGTAATATTCAATTGATTCAAATTTTACACTCCACAAAAGGGCTCAGATCTGCTTGCGTATGATAAAGATAATGAGAAATGTAATCAATTTACCTCATCATTTATAAATTGATTGTCAACTGGTTCTTCTCAGTTAACATTCTCTGACACAGTCATGAAACTGTATTGTCAAATTGATGCTGCAGAGAAGGCTATACAGAATGTGAAGAATACTCTTATATTTAATTTAATCAAATAATTGAATAAGATATTCAAGAATAATATAATGCAGACAGAATTGAACATGCACTGAGAGGGAGAATTAACTGATCATTATCAAGCAAATAAATATCAGATCATCAAAAGCACATACAAATAGATGCAAATAAATGAAATCCTCAATCATTATAAAAAATGCAAATCACAAGATTGCAAATCAGAAAGCAAAGGAGTTGAAAAGGAAGTATAATAAAACTCTTTTAATGATTGAAATCAAGCTCATTAGAACTGCTGCAAATCAATCACAATGTGATAAATTTAATAAATTTCAATCTGCTGTGGATTCTACTGCTTTTACTGAGTATATAGATGATCTTTATATTATAGATAGATGTGATGTTGAATAATAATGATATTTCAGAGTTCAGATGATTCAAAAATATTACTGTTGCAATGATATTACCTTTACAGTGGGGCGCACTCACTAATGGAAGGTAGTGAGTGCGCTAGGCACGGTTATTTAGTATATCTGTCAAGAATCAATTAGAGACTAGTTAAAACTCACATACTTTTCCAACATACTAGTCATGATGATAATTGTGATTATGTTGTGGAATTGAATTATTAGTATCTTACTAGTGATTGATCATTTATAAATTGTGTGGTAAGGGGGCG